>NW_028259461.1:7082548-7090048 GCF_056163025.1 Triticum urartu | reverse complement strand
AAACAGAAACCGAGGAAGAGGAAACCACAAGAGTGAAGACTAGTAGAGTCTCGTCTTTTGTCATTCTTTGCTCCTTTTTCACTCAATGATTCCTTCGAATTTGCCGACCAAAAATTCTATATGTCTATTCTATCTATGATATTTCTATATATATAGAATATGATATCTAATATGACATCCGATTTGTCAAAGGGATTGGATTGGTGACTTACCCATTCAGTGACTTTGGCACTGGACGTTCCAAAAACGGGTACTATCGGATCGGGTGAATTAGAGAATAGACAGAGGTCCGTTGGCATTTCAGCCTTTCTTCTCCTTTCAGGGCCTATCCGAAAGAGAATCCAGTACCTCTTGGTCCTGAATATCAGAATAGGACGAACGAACCGGCCTCCGCGGATATCTTTGCTTCGGAACAAAACCCTGCAATCAAATAGATTGTCCCAAGGGCGCCATATTCTAGGAGCCCAAGTTATGCTATTGAAAATTCGTTCCTCTAGCAGTTCCGGTTTGAGCATTCCGTTCCCTTTTTCAAACTCCACTTCTTTTCATATAGCAATCCCTGATCAAAGAGAGAACAATATCCATTTCAAAACATTTCTAACAGATTCCTTAGTTCGGACCGACGAAGTAATGTCACTCGACTATTATCAACCTGACTGCAATCTTTTTCTGTCGGTAAGGATTGCACCAGAGCACCTTCTACTTCTAATAGGCCATGAACTATAGATAGAGAAGAATCATTCTGAGCGAGTACATAAGAAGCGATCCACTTTTTTTCATCGGTTCCAGGGGAAGACCAAAGATCTTGCGCGGCAGGTCCGCCAGAAAAACTCAAAAGAGAAAGAAGTCTCGTTAATCTCTTCATGCTCGTTCCAAGTTCGAAGTACCTTTTGGCCAAAGAAAAACCCGCTTCCTGACACGATTGCCTCTTTATCTTTATATAGATAGATTCTATGGGGTTATTACTTAGTAAGTCTATTTTGTACAAGAGCCCCTCCTATCTGATAGAAAAGGGTCCCATGATCCCGAGCCGATCTTACCTTGGCTCGCAAACCCCAAGTTTGTCTATGAAGAGCTAATCTAATTGTATTTTTTTCTAGAATGGATTTCTTATGTGGAATACTAATGGATAGGGCTTCGTTGCTAAGTGCTACAAGATCTAGTGCACTGGAACTCGTGGTTATGGACCCGAATCCTTTAGTATGGAACATTGTCTTTTCCAAGTAAAAACCCCTAGTATATGAAAGAATGAAAAGGTGCTTTCGTTCTTGTGGAATAAGAAGCCCTCGTACCTTAATGAAAGGAAAATCGTAATTTTTCGTTAGGTATTTGACCAAATAGGATCGTCCAGTTCCTACAGAACCTATCACTAAAATACCCGATAGGGCTAAGCGGAACGAAAAGGGTTTTCCATGAGATGGTAAATGAAAACGATTAGTCCCACACGAGGTTTGGGAATAAGTGATTGTCTGATAATGAGCAAGGAATATACGTCTTTCTGCTAAAGAGGATCTATTAAACTCATAATTCATTAGATCCTTGTTATCAATGCCAACTAGGTATCATAAGTAAATGGATCCCGGTTGTTCAATCCTTTGATAACCAAGGTCATTCTTTGCTAAAGAGAAATGATCACTATGAGTCAGACTCAATAGAATTGGATCCATTCCAAATAGCGAGAATTAGGATTCTTGATCCCTCTCAATCTCTCTTTCAATTCGAGGATCCAGAGAGGTGTTTTCATAGTCATCTCCGAATATTTGCCATCTCGGAATATTTTCGATTTCATTTTTCTATGATATGTCTTTCTATATGAAAATTGGTTATTTACGATGTACGATGATCCCTGTTAAGCATCCATGGCTGAATGGTTAAAGCGCCCAACTCATAATTGGTAAATTTGCGGGTTCAATTCCTGCTGGATGCACACGAACGGGAACATTCCATAAGTCTATTGGAACTGGCTCTCTATCCATGGAATCTCATCCATCATCCATACATAACGAATTGGTATGGTATATTCATACCATAACATAAGAACAATAAGAACTCGAATTCTTATCGATACTGGAACTCAGAGCATAGGAGGGAAAGTCGATTTATGGATGGAATCAAATACGCAGTATTTACAGAAAAAAGTCTTCGTTTATTGGGAAAGAATCAATATACTTTTAATGTCGAATCGGGATTCACTAAGACAGAAATAAAGCATTGGGTCGAACTCTTCTTTGGTGTTAAGGTGGTAGCTGTGAATAGCCATCGACTACCTGGAAAAGGTAGAAGAATAGGACCTATTCTGGGCCATACAATGCATTACAGACGTATGATCATTACCCTTCAACCGGGTTATTCTATTCCACTTCTAGATAGAGAAAAAAACTAAAGGAGAATACTTAATAATACGGCGAAACATTTATACAAAACACCTATCCCGAGCACACGCAAGGGAACCGTAGACAGGCAAGTGAAATCCAATCCACGAAATAATTTGATCCATGGACGGCACCGTTGTGGTAAAGGTCGTAATTCCAGAGGAATCATTACCGCAAGGCATAGAGGGGGAGGTCATAAGCGCCTATACCGTAAAATAGATTTTCGACGGAATCAAAAAGACATATCTGGTAGAATCGTAACCATAGAATACGACCCTAATCGAAATGCATACATTTGTCTCATACACTATGGGGATGGTGAGAAGAGATATATTTTACATCCCAGAGGGGCTATAATTGGAGATACTATTGTTTCTGGTACAAAAGTTCCTATATCAATGGGAAATGCCCTACCTTTGAGTGCGGTTTGAACTATTGATTTACGTAATTGGAAGTAACCAATTAGGTTTACGACGAAACCTAGAAATCGATCACTGATCCAATTTGACTACCTCTACGGGATAGACCTCAACAGAAAACTGTTGAGTAACGGCAGCAAGTGATTGAGTTCAGTAGTTCCTCATAGAAAATTATTGGCTCTAGAGATATGGTAATATGGAGAAGACAAAATTGTTTGAAGCACGCACAGAACCGGAAGCGCCCCTTGTTTCAAAGAGAGGAGGACGGGTTATTCACATTTAATTTGATGGTCAGAGGCAAATTGAAAGCTAAGCAGTGGTAATTAAGACCCCCGGGGGAAAATAGGGATGTCTCCTACGTTACCCATAATATGTGGAAGTATCGACGTAATTTCATAGAGTCATTCGATCTGAATGCTACATGAAGAACATAAGCCAGATGACGGAACGCAGAGACCTAGGATGTAGAAGATCATAACATGAGCGATTCGGCAGATTTGGATTCCTTTCCTATATATCCACTCATGTGGTACTTCATCATATGATTCATATAAGATCCATCTGTCTAGAGATCGTCATATACATCTAGAAAGCCGTATGCTTTGGAAGAAGCTTGTACAGTTTGGGAAGGGGTTTTTTGAGAGAAAAGAAGAATCTACTTCAACCGATATGCCCTTAGGCACGGCCATGCATAACATAGAAATCACACGTGGAAGGGGTGGGCAATTAGCTAGAGCAGCAGGTGCTGTAGCGAAACTCATTGCAAAAGAGGGTAAATCGGCCACTTTAAGATTACCATCTGGGGAGGTCCGTTTAGTATCCCAAAACTGCTTAGCAACAGTCGGACAAGTGGGTAATGTTGGGGGTGAACCAAAAAAGTTTGGGTAGAGCCGGATCTAAGTGTTGGCTAGGTAAACGCCCCGTAGTAAGAGGGGTAGTTATGAACCCTGTGGACCACCCCCATGGGGGCGGTGAAGGGAAAGCTCCCATTGGTAGAAAAAAACCCACAACCCCTTGGGGTTATCCTGCGCTTGGAAGAAGAACTAGGAAAAGGAAAAAATATAGCGATAGTTTTATTCTTCGTCGCCGTAAGTAAATACGTAACTAGGAATATGGAAAATTGCATTTTTGGAATTTGCAATAATGCGATGGGCGAACGACGGGAATTGAACCCGCGCATGGTGGATTCACAATCCACTGCCTTGATCCACTTGGCTACATCCGCCCCTTATCCAGCTAAAGGATTTTTTTCTTTTTTCCATTGATCATTATTCTATTTATTCTGACCTCCGTACTTCGATCGAGATATTGGACATAGAATGCCACTCTTTAAAAAGGAAAAAAGGAGTAATCAGCTGTGACACGAAAAAAAACGAATCCTTTTGTAGCTCATCATTTATTGGCAAAGATAGAAAAGGTCAATATGAAGGAGGAGAAAGAAACAATAGTAACGTGGTCCCGGGCATCTAGCATTCTACCCACAATGGTTGGCCATACAATCGCGATTCATAATGGAAAGGAACATATACCTATTTACATAACAAATCCTATGGTAGGTCGCAAATTGGGGGAATTCGTGCCTACTCGGCATTTCACGAGTTATGAAAATGCAAGAAAGGATACTAAATCTCGTCGTTAACTGAATTCTGAATAGAAAGATTAAGAAGAAAAAAAGATTCAAAATAAAGACAGAAATACCCAATATCTTGCTAGAACAAGATATTGGGTATTTCTGTCTTCAAAAATTCTTATATGTTAGCAGAAAAACCTTATCCATTAATAGATGGAACTTCAACAGCAGCTAAGTCTAGAGGGAAGTTGTGAGCATTACGTTCGTGCATTACTTCCATACCAAGGTTAGCACGGTTGATGATATCAGCCCAAGTATTAATAACGCGACCTTGACTATCAACTACAGATTGGTTGAAATTGAAACCATTTAGGTTGAAAGCCATAGTACTAATACCTAAAGCAGTGAACCAGATTCCTACTACAGGCCAAGCAGCCAAGAAGAAGTGTAAAGAACGAGAGTTGTTGAAACTAGCATATTGGAAGATTAATCGGCCAAAATAACCATGAGCAGCCACAATATTATAAGTTTCTTCCTCTTGACCAAATTTGTAACCCTCATTAGCGGATTCATTTTCAGTAGTTTCCCTGATCAAACTAGAGGTTACCAAGGAACCATGCATAGCACTGAATAGGGAACCGCCGAATACACCAGCTACACCTAACATGTGGAATGGATGCATAAGGATGTTGTGCTCTGCCTGGAATACAATCATAAAGTTGAAAGTACCAGAGATTCCTAAAGGCATACCATCAGAAAAGCTTCCTTGACCAATAGGGTAAATCAAGAAAACAGCAGTAGCAGCTGCAACAGGAGCTGAATATGCAACAGCAATCCAAGGACGCATACCCAGACGGAAACTAAGTTCCCACTCACGACCCATATAACAAGCTACACCAAGTAAGAAGTGTAGAACAATTAGCTCATAAGGACCACCATTGTATAACCACTCATCAACAGATGCAGCTTCCCAAATTGGGTAAAAGTGCAATCCGATCGCCGCAGAAGTAGGGATAATAGCACCAGAGATAATATTGTTTCCATAAAGTAAAGAACCAGAAACAGGCTCACGAATACCATCAATATCTACTGGAGGGGCAGCGATGAAGGCGATAATAAATACAGAAGTTGCGGTCAATAAGGTAGGGATCATCAAAACACCGAACCATCCGATGTAAAGACGATTTTCAGTGCTAGTTATCCAGTTGCAGAAGCGACCCCACAGGCTTGTACTTTCGCGTCTCTCTAAAATTGCAGTCATGGTAAGATCTTGGTTTATTCAAATTGCAAGGACTCCCAAGCACACGTATTAACTAGAATATAGATAATAGAAGGCTTGTTATTTAACAGTATAACATAGACTATATACCAATGTCAACCAAGTCAGCCCAAAGATTAGCTATCCATATAACTAAATTAACCAAACCAATAATTTTGTATTTGTAAATGAAGTGAGTCAAAGTGAAAAACTTTGATGGGTCTTTTCTATATGGGTTGCCCGGGACTCGAACCCGGAACTAGTCGGATGGAGTAGATAATTCTTCCTTGTTACAATAGAGAAAAATCCCTCCCCAAATCGTGCTTGCATTTTTCATTGCACACGACTTTCCCTATGTAGAAATAGCCAATTTCTATTCCAAAGAGGAAGTTCTACTAATTTTTTTAATTAGTAAGTTGATTCACCTACTCTTTATTATAATAAAAAGAACATTTCAGAATGAAAAATAGAAAAGTTTTTTCTTGATCATTTATCAACCCTTTCCTGTTTCTTAATTTCGTCTAATGATTAATTAAGAGGGTTGACCAGGTCATTGATACGTATAATATCCAAATACCAAATACGCTCAGTGTGTGATCCACAGAAAGAAAAAAGAGTTGTTTTGGTGAACATCAAAGAAAAAACTTGCTCTTCTTCCATAAAAAATTCTTCTAAAAATGCCGAACCCAATCGTTGCATAAAAGTTCGTACCGTGCTTTTATGTTTACGAGCTAAAGTTCTAGCACATGAAAGTCGAAGTATATACTTTAGTCGATACAAAGTCCGTTTTTTCGAAGATCCACTATGATAATGAAAAAGATTTCTACATATCCGACCAAATCGATCAAGAATATCCCAATCTGATAAATCTGTCCAAATGGGTTTACTAATAGGATGCCCCGATCCAGTACAAAATTGAGCTTTTGATAAGTATCCTATGAGGAGAGTAGCGGGGACTATGGTATCGAATTTTTTCATTCGAGTATCTATTAGAAATGAATTCTCCAGCATTTGATTCCTTACTAACAAAGAACTTTTTTGTACACTTGAAAGGTACCCCATAAAATCGAAGCAAGAGTTTGCTAATTGGTTTATATGGATTCTTCGCGGCTGAGTCCAAAAACAGAAATAATATTGCCAGAAATTGATAAGGTAGCATTTCCATTTCTTCTTCAAAAAAAAAGTGCCTTTTGATGCAAGAATTGCCTTTCCTTGATATCGAACATAATGCATAAGAGGATCCATAAAGAACCATAGGGTTTTCCGAGAAAAACCAGGGTACATTATCCCAAAATGTTCCATCTTCCTAGAAAAGTGGATTCGTTCCAGAAAAGTTCCAGAAGATGCTAATGGTAAGCAAGAAGATTGTTTACGAAGAAACAACAAAAAAAATTCATATTCTGATACATAAGAGTTATATAGGAATTGAAATAGTCTTTTATTTTCTTTTTGAAAAAAAAAAATGGATTTCATTGAAGTAATAAAACTATTCCAATTCGAATAATAGTTGAGAAAGAATCGCAATAAATGCAAAGATGGAACATCTTGGATACGGTATTGAAGGAGTTGAACCAGGATTTCCAAATGGATAGGATAGGGTATTTCTATATGTGATAGATAATCCAAATGCAAAAATTTGTCTTCTAAAAAGGGAAATATTGAATGAATAGAGCGTAAATTCTGAAACTTTGGTATTTCTTTTTCTTTCAGACAAAAAAATTCCCGTAGCGAGAATGGGATTTCCACAACGATCGCAAACCCTTCAGATAGAATCTGAGAATAAAACTCAGAATAAAAATAATTTTTGTAATCCAATAATCGATCTTGGTTAGGATGATTAACCGAGTTATCCAAAAAATTCTGCTGATACATTCGAATAAT
>NW_028259461.1:7074938-7082048 GCF_056163025.1 Triticum urartu | reverse complement strand
ACTTAGAATTTATTACCCTAGAAAAAAAAAGAAAAACCTAATCCTTTGAATCTTTGGTATCCTTCAAATCTTCGCTATCCTTCAAATCTTCGCTATCCTTCGAGTCTTCGATACGCTTCGAATCCTTATGGGGAAGTCTATAAATTATACGTCCCTTGCTTGAATCATAACGACTTACTTCAATTTTGACCCTATCCCCCATCAGTATTCGTATAGAACTAGACCGTATCTTTCCTGAAATATAGCCTAGGATGATGGTGTCATTCTCTAGCCGAACGCGGAACATTCCATTGGGTAGGGCTTCCGTAACTAAACCTTCGAAAGTTACTTTTGCTTCTCTCGGGTTTTTTTTTTCTCTCCTATTTTTTTTTTCTGTCATATTTTTTTTCTCCTATTTTTCTATTTTTATTTTAAAAATAGGAAGGGCGAGATAGAATTCGAGCACTATAGGCGGGGCGATTACCATATATAACATAAGACTTCTCCCCCAATTCTGTTTAGTCGAGCTTCTCGATCTGTCATTATTCCTCGAGAAGTAGAAAGAATAGCAATTCCCATTCCACCCAAAACTTTAGGAATTCCTTGATAGTTGGTATAAATTCGTAAGCCGGGTCGGCTGATACGCTTTAAAAAGGTTCTTGTTCTATATATTCCTTTTATAGTCTTTCTCTTTTGATGTCGCAAAGTTGAAACCAAGAAATATCTGTTACGTTCCTGATGTTTCCGAACACTTTCAATAAAACCCTCTCGTAGAAGTATTTTAACAATGTTTTCGGTAATATTTGTAGATACTACTCGAACTGTTCCTTTTTTATTCATGTCCGCATTTCTTATAGAGGTTAGTAAATCAGCAATAGTGTCCTTGCCCATAAGACTCTAATTCTAGGTTCCTCCTAATTTTTCTATAATCAACATGTTTTCTTTTTTTTTTTTTCATTTTGGATTTTAAAACATATACGTAAAACACAATCTACTAAATTAATTCTTTGGTCTCAATTTCGCCTACTAGTATTTATAATACTTCAGGAGCTAATGAAACTATTTTGGTAAAATTCAATTCTCTCAATTCCTCGGCAATCGCGCCAAAAACTCGAGTTCCTTTTGGATTGCCTTTTTGATCAATTATAACCGCAGCATTGTCATCATAGCGGATTATTATACCGTCTTCGCATTTGAACTCTTTACATGTACGTACAATTACAGCTCGAATTACTTCGGATCTTTCTAGAGGCATTTGGGGCAATGCGTCTTTGATTACAGCAACAATAACATCACCAATACGAGCATATCGCTGATTACCAGCAGCTCCTATGACTCGAATACACATCAATTTTCGAGCTCCACTATTATCTGCTACATTTAAAAGGGTCTGAGGTTGAATCATATTATTTTGATTTCAATTTGTTATTTCAATGCAAAAGGATGAAAGAAATATTGTCTTTCCAGAAAGAAAAACCGAGCATTTTTTTTTATCTTCCATACCCCTTTTAGGGTTCTATATCTCTAATCGAATAAATTGACTTCGTATGGGCATTTTACTGGCAGCTATGGAGATAGCTGCTCTAGCTACAGTTTCAGATACTCCCCCCATTTCATAAAGTATACGACCAGGTTTAACAACGGATACCCAATATTCGGGGGACCCCTTTCCCGAGCCCATACGTGTTTCCGTGGGTCTTAGTGTAACCGGTTTGTCGGGAAATATACGTACCCATATTTTTCCACCACGACGTGCATATCGTGTTATTGCTCTTCGTCCTGCTTCTATCTGTCTCGCCGTGATCCAAGCGGGTTCAAGTGCTTGAAGAGCATATCTACCAAAACAAATACGATTGCCTCGGCAGGATTTTCCTTTCATTCTTCCTCTATGTTGTTTGCGAAATCTGGTTCTTTTGGGGTTATAGTCGATGGTTCTCTTTCTTAGTTCCATCTCTACTGCAAAACTGGACATGAGAGTTTCTTCTCATCCAGCTCCTCGCGAATGGAATCAGAAAGCATGTAAATTTCTCTAATTCATAATATTCCAAAATATTACGGTACGGATAGATACACATTAATAGATAATAGAAAAAGTTCGGTTTTTTTTATATTGAATTTGTTAAAACAGAAAAATATAATATATAGTCAAAAAAGAAGATCTAGAATATATCCAGATGTGTGTGTATATTTATCTAAATTCTATATTTATAGATAATGTAATCCTTCTTAAAAAAATCCTTATTTTTACTCTTATTGAATCGCGGTAAAGTATTCTAATTCAATAAGAATTTCGCGGGCGAATATTTACTCTTTCCTGTCTTATTTGTTAATTTATAAACTTACCAAATAAGACAATTTTTTTGGTTTGTTCCGCCATCCCACCCAATGAAGTGTTAGGATTCTTTTCAATAAAATCCTATGGAATCATAGGTTCTGTCGTTCCCACTGCTTCTCCTTGAATGGTTAGGTCTGAATCCCGCAACGGAGCTTCCAAAAAATTTCTTTCCGAGTTAATTTTCTCAGTTTTATTAACCCGGGCGGCTCTTTATTATTGCTTTAAATTTGTAGTTCTTGTTTCAAGTTACAATTTTTAATTCTCTATTATTTTTATTATATTGATGCTTTATCACATTGCCTTTTATGATGTAATTCATAGACCATACATAGTGGAATCCTATATCTTATTTATTTCCTCTTCCTTCTTTCTATCATCCCTCCCTTTATCCACATCCCTTTAGTTTTGCTTCACAACCTAGAATCCCTTTTCTTTTTTAGAGAAAAAATTGCAGTTGCTACAACTATATGACACATCTACTCATTTATGTTATGATAGAGGTATTTATTCATATAGTGACTGTTTCTTAGTTAGGATCTCGACAATACGAAGCAATAGGTTGGTTATTAGTTAATTTTCTATAATTACTAAGTTTTTTTCTTAAAAAAAAGAAAAAAATAACGAGTCACACACTAAGCATAGCAATTATATTAAATGATTTATCAATTTTCATTAAATCTTATAGAAAGAGGTATAATTTCTTCTTTTGCAGGGATTTCAGGAAAAAAGTCTCTTGTCATTTTTTATTCTATCAATGGACAGAATCCGAAGACAAGATTACTTATTCTTCGTCTACGAATATCCAAATTTTTACACCTAATACTCCATAGATAGTCCGAATTGGATAGCAGCAATAATCAATTTTAGCGCGAATTGTTTGGAGGGGAAGTCTACCCTTTTTAATAGATTCGGCGCGTGCAATTTCTTTTCCTCCGAGACGACCCGCAATTTTTACTTTTACTCCCCTTATATCTGCTTTTTTAGTTAATTCAATGGCTTTTTTCATTGCCTTTCGGAATGAAACTCTATTTTTTAATTGGAAAGCTATATATTCTGCAAGAATGTTAGGCTGTCTATAAGGTTCTTTAACTTTTTCGATAGAAATATTAAATCTCTGGTTTACAGAGTTAATTTCCTTTTGTAGATCTTTCTCTAATTCTTCGATTGCTCCTTTTTTCTTTAATAAATTTGGGAATCCAATATGGATTATGACGTGGATCGTATCGATTTCTTTTTGGATTTCTATATGTGTAATTACTTCGGAACTTGAACCTGAGTCCATTTTTCTATTATGTGTAATTACTTCGGAACTTGAGTCTGATTCTATTTTTCTATTCGAGCCCTTTTTCCTATTCTTTTGTATATAGTTCTTGATACAATCCCTTATTTTTTTATCTTCCTGTAGACCTTCAGAATAATTTTTTGGTTGTGCGAACCAAAAGGAATGGTGTTTTTGGGTTGTACCAAGTCTGAAACCGAGTGGATTTATTTTTTGTCCCATATTTTTCTATTCTATATTTTTTTTACTGGGAATCGAAATCTTAGATGGATCTAAAGGTTATTTAGATTTCTTTACTATATTTAGTACAATTGTTATATGACACATGCTTTTTTTTATGGGGAAACTACGTCCTCGAGCTCGAGGTCTGAATTTCTTCATAATAGTACTCCTACTGACTTCGGCTTTAGTAATAAATAAATTCGCTTTGTCGAAATCCCTATAATGAGTAGCATTTGCGGCTGCCGAATAAACCAACTTTAAGATGGGATAAGATGCTCGATAGGGCATGAGGTTCAGTATCATAACAGTTTCCTCGTAGTAACGCCAGCGAATCTCGTCAAGAACTCTTTGTGCTTTGAAAACAGACATAGGGATACGTTTTTGTGCTTTGAAAACTCTCTCGAACTTAAGTAGACGATCGGTTGGAACTTTCCTTGCGAGTTTCCTTAGCCCACTTTTCTTCTTCTTTATCCTAGGGATATACTTTACTAGTTTGAAACTTGTCATAAATAAGGTTATTCCCCGCCTACCTTTACTTTATTTTGAATCTTTTTTTCTTCTTAATCTTTCTATTCAGAATTCAGTTAACGACGAGATTTAGTATCCTTTCTTGCATTTTCATAACTCGTGAAATGCCGAGTAGGCACGAATTCCCCCAATTTGCGACCTACCATAGGATTTGTTATGTAAATAGGTATATGTTCCTTTCCATTATGAATCGCGATTGTATGGCCAACCATTGTGGGTAGAATGCTAGATGCCCGGGACCACGTTACTATTGTTTCTTTCTCCTCCTTCATATTGACCTTTTCTATCTTTGCCAATAAATGATGAGCTACAAAAGGATTCGTTTTTTTTCGTGTCACAGCTGATTACTCCTTTTTTCCTTTTTAAAGAGTGGCATTCTATGTCCAATATCTCGATCGAAGTACGGAGGTCAGAATAAATAGAATAATGATCAATGGAAAAAAGAAAAAAATCCTTTAGCTGGATAAGGGGCGGATGTAGCCAAGTGGATCAAGGCAGTGGATTGTGAATCCACCATGCGCGGGTTCAATTCCCGTCGTTCGCCCATCGCATTATTGCAAATTCCAAAAATGCAATTTTCCATATTCCTAGTTACGTATTTACTTACGGCGACGAAGAATAAAACTATCGCTATATTTTTTCCTTTTCCTAGTTCTTCTTCCAAGCGCAGGATAACCCCAAGGGGTTGTGGGTTTTTTTCTACCAATGGGAGCTTTCCCTTCACCGCCCCCATGGGGGTGGTCCACAGGGTTCATAACTACCCCTCTTACTACGGGGCGTTTACCTAGCCAACACTTAGATCCGGCTCTACCCAAACTTTTTTGGTTCACCCCAACATTACCCACTTGTCCGACTGTTGCTAAGCAGTTTTGGGATACTAAACGGACCTCCCCAGATGGTAATCTTAAAGTGGCCGATTTACCCTCTTTTGCAATGAGTTTCGCTACAGCACCTGCTGCTCTAGCTAATTGCCCACCCCTTCCACGTGTGATTTCTATGTTATGCATGGCCGTGCCTAAGGGCATATCGGTTGAAGTAGATTCTTCTTTTCTCTCAAAAAACCCCTTCCCAAACTGTACAAGCTTCTTCCAAAGCATACGGCTTTCTAGATGTATATGACGATCTCTAGACAGATGGATCTTATATGAATCATATGATGAAGTACCACATGAGTGGATATATAGGAAAGGAATCCAAATCTGCCGAATCGCTCATGTTATGATCTTCTACATCCTAGGTCTCTGCGTTCCGTCATCTGGCTTATGTTCTTCATGTAGCATTCAGATCGAATGACTCTATGAAATTACGTCGATACTTCCACATATTATGGGTAACGTAGGAGACATCCCTATTTTCCCCCGGGGGTCTTAATTACCACTGCTTAGCTTTCAATTTGCCTCTGACCATCAAATTAAATGTGAATAACCCGTCCTCCTCTCTTTGAAACAAGGGGCGCTTCCGGTTCTGTGCGTGCTTCAAACAATTTTGTCTTCTCCATATTACCATATCTCTAGAGCCAATAATTTTCTATGAGGAACTACTGAACTCAATCACTTGCTGCCGTTACTCAACAGTTTTCTGTTGAGGTCTATCCCGTAGAGGTAGTCAAATTGGATCAGTGATCGATTTCTAGGTTTCGTCGTAAACCTAATTGGTTACTTCCAATTACGTAAATCAATAGTTCAAACCGCACTCAAAGGTAGGGCATTTCCCATTGATATAGGAACTTTTGTACCAGAAACAATAGTATCTCCAATTATAGCCCCTCTGGGATGTAAAATATATCTCTTCTCACCATCCCCATAGTGTATGAGACAAATGTATGCATTTCGATTAGGGTCGTATTCTATGGTTACGATTCTACCAGATATGTCTTTTTGATTCCGTCGAAAATCTATTTTACGGTATAGGCGCTTATGACCTCCCCCTCTATGCCTTGCGGTAATGATTCCTCTGGAATTACGACCTTTACCACAACGGTGCCGTCCATGGATCAAATTATTTCGTGGATTGGATTTCACTTGCCTGTCTACGGTTCCCTTGCGTGTGCTCGGGATAGGTGTTTTGTATAAATGTTTCGCCGTATTATTAAGTATTCTCCTTTAGTTTTTTTCTCTATCTAGAAGTGGAATAGAATAACCCGGTTGAAGGGTAATGATCATACGTCTGTAATGCATTGTATGGCCCAGAATAGGTCCTATTCTTCTACCTTTTCCAGGTAGTCGATGGCTATTCACAGCTACCACCTTAACACCAAAGAAGAGTTCGACCCAATGCTTTATTTCTGTCTTAGTGAATCCCGATTCGACATTAAAAGTATATTGATTCTTTCCCAATAAACGAAGACTTTTTTCTGTAAATACTGCGTATTTGATTCCATCCATAAATCGACTTTCCCTCCTATGCTCTGAGTTCCAGTATCGATAAGAATTCGAGTTCTTATTGTTCTTATGTTATGGTATGAATATACCATACCAATTCGTTATGTATGGATGATGGATGAGATTCCATGGATAGAGAGCCAGTTCCAATAGACTTATGGAATGTTCCCGTTCGTGTGCATCCAGCAGGAATTGAACCCGCAAATTTACCAATTATGAGTTGGGCGCTTTAACCATTCAGCCATGGATGCTTAACAGGGATCATCGTACATCGTAAATAACCAATTTTCATATAGAAAGACATATCATAGAAAAATGAAATCGAAAATATTCCGAGATGGCAAATATTCGGAGATGACTATGAAAACACCTCTCTGGATCCTCGA
>NW_028259461.1:7042438-7057438 GCF_056163025.1 Triticum urartu | reverse complement strand
CTAGACGCCGTAGAGAATTGAGAATTTTCATGTCTTTCAATTCTCGTACTCGTAATTGGAAAGTTATGGAAGGAGACCCATCATTTTGCAATGAAAACAACATATAAAACTCTGGACAATTTCGAAATCAGGCCAAGCGTCTTAATACATATGCAAAAAAATTCATTATTGGCCCACCATTGATTAGAAGATTTAGCTTGTATGAATCGCTATTGGTTTGATACGAATAATGACAATCGTTTCAGTATGTTAAGGATACAGATGTATCCACAATTCATTTAGAGTTACTTAATAGTCTATTTCTTATACCATATCTCTATCCCGTGAAATTCTCGAGCCAAAAGATGGATGCATATGCTGTGTTTCATTTTGCTAAATGATATCAATTAAATGGTGTATCAATTCCATAAATTGCATATAGCAATAAATAAATCAGCAAAATTCTTTCTAATATTTTAGATAGAAGAAACATTTCTTCTATCTAAAATATTAGAAAGAATGTACCCTTCTATCCAAATCCAATTTGCATCGATAAAATAAATCCAAATTCCAGTAGTAGATGAATAATTGCAAATTTGTGTGTGTACGAGATTAGAATAACTTCAAAATAACTGACATAATTTTGTATTTTTCCTGATCAGAAAAATACATGAAAAAGAAAGGAGGTAGAAAAATTTTTGGATTTATGGTTAAAGAAGAAAAAGAAGAAAACAGGGGTTCTGTTGAATTTCAAGTATTCAGTTTCACCAATAAGATACGGAGACTTGCTTCACATTTGGAATTACACAAAAAAGATTTTTCATCGGAAAGAGGTCTACGAAGACTTTTGGGAAAACGTCGACGTTTGCTGGCTTATTTGGCAAAGAAAAATAGAGTACGTTATAAGAAATTAATCGGTCAGTTGAATATTCGGGAGCAGTAATTTAATCGTTCAAATTTTTTTCTTGTTTTATTATTTTTTTAGTAGTCTTATAGTAGTCTTAGATTTTTCATTTTGATGAGCCTCGCTTTGAGGAATTCATGGAATAATCCATTTTCATGGAATAATGAATTAAGGAAGAAAGGATATGAGTCTACCGCTTACAAGAAAAGATCTCATGATAGTCAATATGGGCCCTCAACACCCATCAATGCATGGTGTTCTTCGACTGATCGTTACTCTCGATGGTGAGGATGTTATTGATTGTGAACCCATATTAGGGTATTTACACAGAGGAATGGAAAAAATCGCGGAAAACCGAACTATTATACAATACTTACCTTATGTAACAAGGATATAGAGAGATTGTAGAAAGGGGATAGGATAGTTATTTTTGCAAGAGACTTGTTGTAAATTCCTCTTGTTGTAAATTCCTTAACTTAAGAAAGAAAAAAGAATAAAAACACAGATACATAACATAAAAAAAAGAATAAATAAGACGAGATTCGACCTCCCCCTACATATTTAATTTCCTCTCCTATACAAAAACTAGCAAGACCCACTCCATTGGTAATTCCATCAATAACACCCTTATCAAAAAACTCCGTGAGTTCGGTTAACCCTCTTATACCGAGGGTAAAGACCCTAGTATAGAAAATATCTATATAACCACGATTATATGACCAACTGTATATATTTTTTTTTACTTGATCTAAAAATTCTTTTTTAGGATTTCCTTTGTAAAAAGAGTTTATTAAATCCAAATTCTGAAAAAAAGAATAAGCGGATCCATAGAAGATATATGCTATGAATAAACCAAAGATAGCTAGACTTACAGAAGAAATTGCATTAGTAATAAATTCATATGAATTTACAAAAGAATTAGAACTTTCCTGGGTAAAGTTTATTGAGGGAGTTAACCACTTTGATAATATGGTTAACTCTGCTATTCCATTACCAATTCCTCCATTATCAAAAGAGATTCCTATGAATCCAATGAACAAAGTGAAAAGTAGTAATATAAGAAGAGGAAATAACATAGTATTTCCCGTTTCATGCGGATAGGCAAAAGTTTTTTTAGCCCCAAAAGACGTAGTAAAGGATCCTATCCTATTTCTTGTATTACCTTGAATTTTTGGTATATTTTGTGAAAAAAAGAAACTCCACTCTTCGTTGTTGATAAAACGAAATCCCTATTCACTCCTTTGGGTATCCTTTTTCCCCATAAGGATATTGAATACAAGGAACTCTCTTTAGTGCTACTGTAATTTTGAAAATGAACACGCAAATACCCATCAAATGTAAGTAAATATATCCGAAACATATAAAAGGCAGTTAATCCTGCAGTAAAGGAGGCTATTATTCCAAAAAAGGGCGAATACAACCAACTATTACTAAGGATTTCATCTTTGGACCAGAAGCAAGCAAGAGGTGGAATACCACAAAGAGAAAGTGTACCCCATAAAAAAGTAGTTCTTGTGATTGGAATGTATTTTCTTAAACCGCCCATAAGAACCATATTTTGACTTTTATCTGGTGAATATCCAACAAGAGGTTCCATTGAATGAATAACGGATCCGGATCCCAAGAACAATAAAGCTTTTGAATAAGCATGAGTGATCAAATGGAATAAAGCAGCTTGATAAGAACCTATACCTAGAGCTAACATCATATAACCCAATTGAGACATTGTAGAATAGGCTAAGCTTCTTTTAATATCTCTCTGAGCAAGAGCTAAAGTAGCTCCTAAGAATAGTGTTATTGTACCTACTAAAGAAATAAAACTCATTATCAAAGGTAAAGATATGAAAAGAGGAAGAAGTCGAGCTAGAAGAAAAATTCCCGCAGCAACCATAGTTGCTGCGTGTATAAGAGCCGAAATAGGAGTGGGCCCTTCCATAGCATCGGGTAACCATACGTGAAGAGGGAATTGTGCGGATTTCGCAACTGCACCAAGGAATAATAAAAAAGCACACAAAGTAGTAAGTAAAGAGTTAATTCCATTATTTAGGAATCCAGTTATTAGCTATTTTGAACAAATCCCTAAACTCTAAACTACCTGTTATCCAAAAAAAACCTAAAATTCCTAATAATAGACCAAAATCCCCTACACGATTAGTTACAAAAGCTTTTTGACAAGCACTCGCTGCGATTGGTCGTGTAAACCAAAAGCCTATCAATAAATAAGAACACATTCCCACGAGTTCCCAAAAAAAATAAATTTGTATCAAATTGGAGCTAGTAACCAATCCCAACATGGAAGTATTGAAAAAACTTATATAAACAAAAAATCTCAAATATCCTTCATCGTGAGACATATAACCATCACTATAAATAAGAACCAGGATTCCTACAGTAGTAATTAGTATTAACATAATAGAAGTAAGTGGGTCAATCAAGTATCCAAATTCTAAAGAAAAATCATTATTGACGGTCCAAGACCATAGATATTGATAGATCGAACTTCCATTTATTTGTTGAATAGACAGTTGAACTGAGAATACCATAGCTATACTTAAGAGTAAAACACTAGGAAAAGCCCATATGCGACGAAGATTTTTTGTTGCTGTCGGAATAAGAATAAGGCCAAATCCCATTGACATAATAACTGGAAGTGGGAGAAGAGGGATTACCCATGCATATTGATATGTATGTTCCATAAGAAAAGAAATTGCAATTTTTACTTCAATTTTTACTTCAATTTTTCTATAAAATTGTTTCCGATTCACCAAACCAATTCTTATCTCTTTCTGAAAGAATAAATAAAAAGAATAAGAAAAAATACTGAAATTCTTAATTTTTCCAAAATTTATCTCATTGAAATAATTAAAAATTAAGAATGGGTTTAGTTGGTTAAATTAAAAAAGTTAATAAAATAACTAGGTAACGAAGTTATTTTATTAACTAAATAAAGATATTTATAAAAATAAAAAAAAAAAAAGTGGAATCATTTTACTTTCTATTCATAATTCATTTTTATATTTCTTTAAAACAAAGATGAAACAGCTCTCTTGTTCCATAATTAACTGATTGAGTGAATTCCAATGAAAACCTATGTTTATAAGAAATTATCGAATAGTCCTTACTTCATATAGAACTAAAATTCTAATGACTATAAATTACCTAAGTTTTAGAATGTCTTGTTTAAGAGACTCAGTATTTTTTGTTTTGATTGGAATTCCTTTCCTTTATGGAATACCATTCTGAACTTAATTAACTATTTTCATTTTCCCTTCTTTTTATCCCCCCGTCTTATCTTATATGGGGGATAGGCTTCCATACCATATATCTATATATGGAGTATACTTGATATATAAATAGATATAAATAGATTTAAATGAGAAACCCTTCTATATATTCTATATTATTAAAAAAAAAGTATAAAATATATAAAGAAAAAATGTTAAAAAATTCTTGTTGTCTTATCCGCATTAGACAAAATGAAGTAAAAAATAATTCAAAATTTAAGTATCTTTCAGTATCTAAGTATAAATACTAATAAAAAGAAGAAAGAAGGATTGATTTGCAGCAATAGATGTCTTTCACATACAACTAGAAAAAAGTAATTTCCTTTTTGAATGGCAGTTCCAAAAAAACGTACTTCAATGTCAAAAAAGCGTATTCGTAAAAATATTTGGAAGAAAAAGACTTATTTTTCCATAGTACAATCTTATTCTTTAGTAAAATCAAGATCATTTTCGAGCGGTAATGAGCATCCAAAACCAAAGGGTTTTTCTGGGCAACAAACAAATAATAAGATTTTGGAATAATATGAATTGACTTATCAAAAAAGAATTCCAATTATTTAATAATTTGGATTCTTCTTTGAATGTACTTTTATGTGTCGAATTACTCGGTACAATATTCTTAGAACAAAAAACCCCTCTTATCTTATATATACAAGAAAAAAAAAGTTTTGTTTGGTATACTGTGTGCTAAGTATTCTTTTCCTATCAATGAACTTTTCATAATTTTCCTAATAGAATCCTCATATTCTATTAGGAAAATTATGAAAAGTGGAGTATTCTTACAATAGGACTTACAACTTCCACCTATCTTCTCCAAAATCATAAGGTTAGTAAATCTTATTAATAAGAGCATAAAGACTTTCATTCTAGAAATTTTTAAAAAATCCAAAAAGCCTTTTCTATTTATCCATTTTATTTTAATTTCATCATTAAATAGAAACCCTTTTGGATTTTTTTCATTGTATTGAAAGAATTTTCAAAATGTAAAGGGGAAATTAATTAGAAAAAATTAGTTCTATAATTGCAAGTTAGAAAAAAGAAGTTCCAACTCTTTCAAGCAGTGTTTGTGTTTCTATTGGGCAAAGCAAGAGTTTATTGTAAAAAAAAAAAATGGAAACGATACTACCAAACGAAGTCTATTTTAATGAAAACTCTAATGTTCCTAAATTTTATGGACTTTCCCAATATCGACGATTCCCAAGATAATAGCTATTATTCTTTTAAGTTACCTATTATTTGAAGTTAGCCGCCATGGTGAAATTGGTAGACACGCTGCTCTTAGGAAGCAGTGCTCAAGCATCTCGGTTCGAATCCGAGTGGCGGCATTCTTGAAAAAGAATACAATAGATTAGAAATCAATTCGAAATTTACAATTTTGTAATGGGACCTTCCCCTTATGCTATTTGCAACTTTAGAACATATACTAACTCATATCTCTTTCTCAACGATTTCAATTGTGATTACGATTCATTTTATAACCTTATTAGTTCGTGAACTTGGAGGATTACGCGATTCGTCAGAAAAAGGAATGATAGTTACTTTTTTCTCTATAACAGGATTCTTAGTTTCTCGTTGGGCTTCCTCGGGACATTTTCCATTAAGTAATTTATATGAGTCATTGATCTTCCTTTCATGGGCCCTGTATATTCTTCATACCATTCCTAAAATACAGAACTCTAAAAATGATTTAAGCACAATAACTACGCCAAGTACTATTTTAACGCAAGGCTTTGCCACATCGGGTCTTTTAACTGAAATGCATCAATCCACGATACTAGTACCTGCTCTACAATCTCAGTGGTTAATGATGCATGTCAGTATGATGTTATTAAGCTATGCAACTCTTTTGTGCGGATCCTTATTATCTGCCGCTATTCTAATCATTAGATTTCGAAATAATTTCCATTTCTTTTCTAAAAAGAAAAAAAATGTTTTAAATAAAACATTTTTCTTTAGTGATATTAAATATTTTTATGCAAAAAGAAGTGCTTTAAAAAGAACCTCTGTCCCTTCATTTCCAAATTATTACAAATATCAATTAACGGAGCGTTTGGATTCTTGGAGTTATCGTGTCATTAGCCTAGGATTTACCCTTTTAACCGTAGGTATTCTTTGTGGAGCAGTATGGGCTAATGAGGCCTGGGGATCCTATTGGAATTGGGATCCTAAGGAAACTTGGGCATTTATTACTTGGACCATATTCGCAATTTATTTACATAGTAGAACAAATCCAAATTGGAAGGGTACGAATTCTGCACTTATAGCTTTGATAGGATTTCTTATAATTTGGATTTGTTATTTTGGTATAAATCTATTAGGAATAGGCTTACATAGTTATGGTTCGTTTACATTAACACCTAAATGATTACATAAAATAAAACCTTCATGAAATGAAGGTTTTTACTTTTATGTTTTATTTGAGAACCCCTTGAACGCCTTATCAAAGGGTTCTCAAAAATTCGAGATAGATCTAATTATACTTTTTTACTTATTTCTGCATTATATACTTTTTTACTTATTTCTGCATTAATAGAGCAGACGAGTAAAAAAAAGCAAACCTATTTAGGATAATAATTGGATAAGAGAGCCTCTACCCTGTCAACGGATAGGGAGAGAACAAAATCTGGATAAATACCAATTCCTATTACTGGTAAAAAGATACAGATTAAAATAAAGAGTTCTCGTGGTCCAGAATCCACAAAATTTGCGTTTGGAACATTAAATAGCTTGTATCCATAGAACATCTGGCGTAACATAGATAATAAATAAATAGGAGTTAATATCATTCCAATTGCCATTACAAAAGTAATTAGTGTTTTTGGCATTAACAGAAATTTTGGACTAGTAATTAGTCCAAAAAATACTACTAATTCTGCGACAAAACCACTCATTCCTGGTAAGGCAAGAGAAGCCATTGAAAAGCTACTAAACATGGTAAAAATTTTAGGCATTGGGATAGATATTCCCCCCCAGTTCTTCGAGATAAACAAGACGCATTCTATCAGAAGCGGTTCCTGCCAAGAAAAAAAGTGTAGCACCAATAAATCCATGGGATAATATTTGTAAAATAGCTCCATTGAGTCCAATGTTGGTTATGGAACCAATTCCTATAATTATGAAACCCATGTGAGATACAGAGGAATAAGCTATTCTTTTTTTGAAATTTCGTTGACCAAGAGAAGTTGAAGCTGCATAGATTATTTGGATCGCTCCTATTATTACTAACCAGGGCGAAAATAGATAATGAGCATGAGGTAACAATTCCATGTTGATCCGAATCAATCCATATGCTCCCATCTTTAATAATATTCCCGCTAAAAGCATACATGTACTATAATGTGCTTCCCCATGGGTATCTGGTAACCACGTATGTAGGGGTATAATCGGCAATTTGACAGCATAAGCAATAAGGAAGCCAAAATATAAAAGTATTTCCAAGGTTGCAGGGTATGATTGATTAATTAATCTTTCCAAATCTAATCCTGGTTCGTTGGAACCATATAAGCCCATACCCAGAACTCCGATTAAGAAAAAAATGGAACCGCCTGCAGTATACAAAATAAACTTTGTAGCTGAATATAGACGCCTCTTCCCCCCCCACATGGATAAAAGTAAGTAAACAGGAATTAATTCTAACTCCCACATGATAAAAAAAAGTAAAAGGTCTCGCGAAGAAAATAATCCTATTTGACCACTATACATTGCGAGCATCAGGAAATAGAATAATCGCGAATTCCGTGTAATTGGCCAAGCTGCTAAAGTAGCTAAAGTAGTGATAAATCCTGTCAATAAAATAGATCCTAATGAAAGTCCATCGATTCCCAATCTCCAGTGGAAATCGAAGACATCTATCCATTTATAATCCTCCTTTAATTGGATTAAGGGATCCTCCAGTTGGAAATGATAACAGAACGCATAAGTCATTAGAAGGAATTCTAATAAACAAATAGATATAGTATACCACCTAACGACTTTGTTTCCCTTATGAGGTAAAAAGAAAATTAATGAACCTGCAAATATCGGCAAAACAACAAGTATTGTTAACCAAGGAAAATAACTCATGATAAAGTGATAAAGACAAGATACGTTTTGACCAGAAAAGCCCGTGCTCGATTATTTCGAGCACAGGCTTCTTCGGTAAAGAGGAATCAGACGATTCGAGTGAAGTTTTTTGTAACGTATCAATAAGATAGAGCCATGCTACGTGTTGTTTCAGGCCCTAAATAAACGCGGACACTTAAAAAATCTGTCGGGCAGGCAGATTCACATCTCTTACAACCCACACAATCTTCGGTTCTCGGCGCGGAAGCAATTTGCTTGGCTTTACATCCATCCCAGGGTATCATTTCTAATACATCTGTTGGACAAGCTCGTACACATTGAGTGCATCCTATACATGTATCGTAAATTTTTACGGAATGTGACATTGGATCTATAAATTTTTCTTTTCAACATAAAATTTTTCGATCTGGTAAAAATGAAATTAGTACTATAATGAGTCATATGTATTGTAGACACCAGACGAAGCAATGGTTTATCCAAACTTCAAAAAAAAAAATCTATTTTTTAATCTGTTTGTGAGAAAGCGTGAAGAGAGCCAAGAGACTTTAATTTTGGATTTCAACAATAAATAAGAAATAAGAAAGAATTTTACGAATTGTACAGACGAATTCGAATTAGCCAATAAATTGGCTATCGTCTTTTCAATATAAATTATTGCAATATTCAAATTGCAATATCAATGAATTACAAATACAAAAATTCATTTAAGTGAAAAAGAATACTATGCAATAATCTACTAAAAAAAATGGATATTCTCAAATAATACTAAGAAAATAGTATTGATTTCTATTTATTTTAATATGTGCGCCTTTGTTTAGAGGATTCTATGTCTAATTATTCAAAAGTCTAATTATTCAATAAATTAGATTGATTGATACGAGTGGATTTCCTATTACGATGGATGGAAGAAAGAATGGATAGTCCAATAGCGGCTTCAGCAGCTGCAAGGGCTATAACAAAAATTGCGAAAATATCTCCTTTTAATTGGCGACTATCAAATAGATCAGAAAATGTTACGAGATTTAGATTAATTGAATTCAGTATAAGTTCAAGACATATTAGAGCTCTAACCATGTTTCGGCTTGTGATCAATCCATAGATACCAATCGAAAATAAATAGACACTCAAAAAAAAGTACATGCTCAAACATCATTAACTAACTCCTTATCAATCTCGATTCATTTCAATATGAGGGCAAGAATTGAACCGATTCAATTAATTACAATAGAACAATTACACAACAAAAGAAAAAAAAAAAAAAAAAAAAGGAGGTATTTGTTGGCAGTAGATGGATTTTACTAAATCAAAATTGTGATTCTTTAGTTATTTATTTTAGATTTGCAATTCTTATAATTTGTACTTTTTCTAAGTTTTCTTATTGCCGAGCCATAGTAATTGCACCTATTAAAGAAACTAGAAGAATTATGGAAATGAGTTCAAACGGAAGATAAAAATCGGTTGCTAAATGAATTCCAATTTGTTGAACATTATTTATGAGACCCTGTTCTACTATTTGGTTTGATCTTGTAGTCCAAAGAATTCCATACCACGACGTATCTGGGATAGTAGTCATTAGTGAAAAAACAATAGTTATACAAACGAGTGAAGTGAACCCATCTCCAATAGTCCAATAATTCTTATCTTTAGACCATTCTGAGCCATTTACGAACATTACAGCGAATATGATCAAGACATTTATGGCTCCCACATAAATAAGAAGTTGTGCGACAGCTACAAAGTAGGAATTTAATAAAAAATAGAATAAGGATATACAAACAAGAACTAATCCCAGCGAAAAGGCAGAATAAATGGGGTTGGTAAGTAATACTACTCCTAGACCCCCTAGTAGAAGAACAAATCCCCCAAATAGCATAAGAATCTCATGTATTGGTCCAGGTAAATCCATTATGGATAAAAAGAAATTAATAGTATAAAATTTTTCATGAACTGACTAAAACTAAAGGATTCAAGGAAGGAAAAAAGGATTAGGGTATTTTTTTGTGTATAAACTTATAGTTATAAATTATATTATATCACGAAAATCTAGTCTGATTTAAAATAAGAAATAATTTCCAATAAGCAGTAGTTTTTCGTTTTTCTTTATAGTTTAATTTTAAAGTTTAATAAAGAATTATTAGATTTTTATAACAGAAAGACAAAATCAAAGTTTAGTAATCAGTAATCGTTCTTGAATTCGAAGATTTTTCTTTGTTTATTTTACTTTCAGACGAATTCCTAATTGTTTGAATTGTGTAATCTCCCATTATGGAGATTGGTAACCGACTTAAAGCAATTTGATTGTAATTCAATTCATGACGATCATAGGTAGAAAGTTCATATTCTTCAGTCATTGATAAACAGCTTGTTGGACAGTACTCAACACAATTGCCACAAAATATACAAACTCCGAAATCAATACTATAATTAAGCAATTGTTTTCTTTTAATATCCTTTTCAAATCTCCAATCCACAACGGGTAAATCTATCGGACATACGCGAACACATACTTCACAAGCAATACATTTATCAAATTCAAAGTGGATTCGCCCTCGGAAACGCTCTGGTGTAATTGATTTTTCATAAGGGTAGTGAATCGTTATAGGTAAACGATTTGTGTGGGATAAGGTAGTTATGAAACTTTGACCTATGTACCTTGTAGCACGTATTGTTTGTTGACCATAACTCATGAACCCAGTTACCATAGGGAACATATTCATTCTAAATATCTATGAAAAAGATATGTTTCTTTCTCTTGTTTGAGAGAGCTTTTGTGTTGAAAATATTCTTACTATTATTGTATTATCTTATTTATAGTGAAACAAGTTGAGAAGAGGTTGTTAATAAGAGATTGCCCAGGGAAATAGGTAAAAGAAATTTCCATCCAAGATTTAATAACTGATCCATTCTCATCCTCGGTAAAGTCCATCTTATTGTGATAGAAATGAAGAGAAATAAATAAGCTTTAGTTAATGTAATAAATATACCCATTGTCATTTCCAAAATTCCAACTGCTTTATTCATTTGGAAAAAATCAAAAAAGGATATATAGGGAATAGATAAATTCCACCCGCCCAAGTAGAGAACTGTTACAAATAAAGAAGAAACTAATAAATTTAGGTAAGAAACAAGATAAAATAAACCATATTTGATACCGGAATATTCAGTTTGGTAACCTGCTACTAATTCTTCCTCCGCTTCTGGTAAATCAAAGGGTAATCTTTCACATTCTGCCAAAGAAGAAATTAAAAAAACCAGAAAACCTATAGGCTGACGCCAAATATTCCATCCAAAAAAACCGTATTTTGACTGTGCTTCAACTATATCAACTGTACTTGAACTGTTAGATAATCATAGTCGGTGATAACATCACAGTTCCCACCGCTATTTCAAAACCGTACATGAAACCTTAGCTTCATACGGCTTCTCTATGATCAGAAAAAGGAAAGGACTGTTTTGTTCCTAGCCCCGGGGGCGTAGATAGAATTAGATAAAATAAAATAGATTTGAAAGTCCTAAATTAGACCAAAGGAATTCCGTCTGCTAGAATAAGAAAAAGCGCTTCCGAATTGATCTCATCCTTTATAATATAATGAAAATTTTTCTTTGTTCAGTAATAACTTAATCTTGGAATAAAACACTTGTTACTTGTTATAGGAATTCAATTAATAAATGGAAAGAGTTGGGTATTAGTTCATGAGCAATTCTGCATGAATATGGATAGAGGAAGGAAATAATGAAAATTTTTTCTAGTGCACTCCATATCTTTTTTACTATTCTTCTTTCCCCAGGGAGGGGGTATTTAAAAAGAAAAAATGGATAAAGGGTTAATTCGTTCTTGATAGCCATTTCCTTAACAAGTGAATGGGAACATACTCTGGATCGGAATCCGAAGAAAGTACTACTTGATAATTTCTACAAATTGCAAGTCCTTATTATGATTCCTTTTATGGGCAAAAATCTCTAATGTTTTAGATTTTCCATTACTAATCCTTTATGTACTTTAGTGTTCCTAACCCTTCACTAACTTTTGGTGGATTCTTCTTATGGATTATTAAGTTATAGTAATAACTAGGAGTATTCTAGTAATGGAATTCCATATCGTGAATCCTTTATTCTTGGCCGCTTCAAGATATGATGACTAATTAAAAAATATCAACCTTGGGATAAAGAGTTTACACTGCTTATGTTTACTTCCACTTTTTTCTTGTACGTAGGAAATGAGATTTTTTCTTTTTACTACAAATTTATAAGCTGTTTTGTTTCACTCATATAGCTATCTAGTTTAACTTACCAACCCAAATACTAAATAAGAAAAGGAATATAAATAGTTAATGGATTTTATAGGAAAAAGATCTATTTTAACGAATCACACGTAGAGATATTGCTAGCACACAAAAAGTTAATGGTATTTCATAACTAATGGATTGAGCAGCAGCTCGTAGACCGCCTGAAAAAGAATATTTATTATTTGAGCTATATCCTGCCATAAGAAGACCAATAGGAGCTATACTTGAAATGGCAATCCATAAAAAAACACCAATACTAAGATCGGCTAAAACAAAATGATATCCCAAAGGGATAACTAAAAAACTTAATAAAACTGATATGACTGCTATAGAGGGTCCAATGCTAAATAAAGAAATATCTCCTCGGGATGGCAGAATATCTTCTTTAAAAAGTAGCTTAGTCCCATCTGCTATAGCTTGAAGCAGGCCCAGGGGGCCAGCATATTCAGGACCAATACGTTGTTGTATCGACGCAGATATTTCTCTTTCTAACCACACAATTACGAGTACCTCTATTGTTATTCCCAAAAGGAGGGTCAAAATGGGTAGAATCGATATCAGTCCATAGACTTCTTTTAATAATTCCAATTTCGAAAAAGAATTGATAGTTTCTACCTCTACCCTATCTATTATCATTTCAACGATCAACTTCCCCCATAATGATATCTATACTACCTAATATCGTCATGATATCAGCCAATTTCATTTTTTTAACTAGCTGAGGAAGAATTTGCAAATTAATAAACCCGGGTGGACGGATTTTCCATCTCCAGGGGAAAAGGCTATCATCTCCTACTAGATAAATCCCTAATTCACCTTTTGGGGCTTCTACTCTTACATAAAGCTCTTGTCTTGACAATTCAAAATTGGGCGAAGGTTTTTTACCAAGAAATTTATACTCAAAATCATTCCATTCAGAATTATTTTCTTTCTTAAAGCGTCGGACTTCTAAATTTTCATAAGGTCCTCCAGGAATTTTTTCTACAGCTTGTTGAATTATTTTGATGGATTCCCTCATTTCACCAATTCGTACTAAATAGCGAGCTAACGAATCCCCTTCTTTTTGCCATTGGACTTTCCAATCAAATTGGTTGTAAGACTCATAAGGATCTACTTTACGAAGATCCCATTGTATTCCAGAAGCTCGTAACATCGGTCCCGATAAGCCCCAATTTACTGCTTCTTCTCCGCTAATAAAACCTACTCCTTCAACTCGCTCTAAAAAAATTGGATTCTGTGTAATAAGTTGTTGATATTCAACAACTCCGCGTAAAAAATAATCACAGAAATCTAAACATTTATCGATCCATCCATAAGGTAGATCGGCGGCTACTCCTCCGATGCGAAAGTAATTGTGCATCATTCGCATACCTGTAGCAGCTTCAAATAGATCATATATTAATTCTCTCTCTCTAAAAATATAGAAAAAAGGAGTCTGTGCGCCGAGATCCGCCATAAAAGGTCCAAGCCATAGCAAGTGAGAAGCTATCCGGCTTAATTCTAACATAATTACCCTAATATAGCTGGCTCTTTGTGGTATTTGAATATTCTCCAAGAATTCTGGTGCATTTACTGTTATTGCTTCTGTAAACATAGTAGCTAAATAATCCCACCTTGTTACATAAGGTAAGTATTGTATAATAGTTCGGTTTTCCGCGATTTTTTCCATTCCTCTGTGTAAATACCCTAATATGGGTTCACAATCAATAACATCCTCACCATCGAGAGTAACGATCAGTCGAAGAACACCATGCATTGATGGGTGTTGAGGGCCCATATTGACTATCATGAGATCTTTTCTTGTAAGCGGTAGACTCATATCCTTTCTTCCTTAATTCATTATTCCATGAAAATGGATTATTCCATGAATTCCTCAAAGCGAGGCTCATCAAAATGAAAAATCTAAGACTACTATAAGACTACTAAAAAAATAATAAAACAAGAAAAAAATTTGAACGATTAAATTACTGCTCCCGAATATTCAACTGACCGATTAATTTCTTATAACGTACTCTATTTTTCTTTGCCAAATAAGCCAGCAAACGTCGACGTTTTCCCAAAAGTCTTCGTAGACCTCTTTCCGATGAAAAATCTTTTTTGTGTAATTCCAAATGTGAAGCAAGTCTCCGTATCTTATTGGTGAAACTGAATACTTGAAATTCAACAGAACCCCTGTTTTCTTCTTTTTCTTCTTTAACCATAAATCCAAAAATTTTTCTACCTCCTTTCTTTTTCATGTATTTTTCTGATCAGGAAAAATACAAAATTATGTCAGTTATTTTGAAGTTATTCTAATCTCGTACACACACAAATTTGCAATTATTCATCTACTACTGGAATTTGGATTTATTTTATCGATGCAAATTGGATTTGGATAGAAGGGTACATTCTTTCTAATATTTTAGATAGAAGAAATGTTTCTTCTATCTAAAATATTAGAAAGAATTTTGCTGATTTATTTATTGCTATATGCAATTTATGGAAT
>NW_028259461.1:7003010-7041938 GCF_056163025.1 Triticum urartu | reverse complement strand
ACAGTTCGAGTAGTATCTACAAATATTACCGAAAACATTGTTAAAATACTTCTACGAGAGGGTTTTATTGAAAGTGTTCGGAAACATCAGGAACGTAACAGATATTTCTTGGTTTCAACTTTGCGACATCAAAAGAGAAAGACTATAAAAGGAATATATAGAACAAGAACCTTTTTAAAGCGTATCAGCCGACCCGGCTTACGAATTTATACCAACTATCAAGGAATTCCTAAAGTTTTGGGTGGAATGGGAATTGCTATTCTTTCTACTTCTCGAGGAATAATGACAGATCGAGAAGCTCGACTAAACAGAATTGGGGGAGAAGTCTTATGTTATATATGGTAATCGCCCCGCCTATAGTGCTCGAATTCTATCTCGCCCTTCCTATTTTTAAAATAAAAATAGAAAAATAGGAGAAAAAAAATATGACAGAAAAAAAAAATAGGAGAGAAAAAAAAAACCCGAGAGAAGCAAAAGTAACTTTCGAAGGTTTAGTTACGGAAGCCCTACCCAATGGAATGTTCCGCGTTCGGCTAGAGAATGACACCATCATCCTAGGCTATATTTCAGGAAAGATACGGTCTAGTTCTATACGAATACTGATGGGGGATAGGGTCAAAATTGAAGTAAGTCGTTATGATTCAAGCAAGGGACGTATAATTTATAGACTTCCCCATAAGGATTCGAAGCGTATCGAAGACTCGAAGGATAGCGAAGATTTGAAGGATAGCGAAGATTTGAAGGATACCAAAGATTCAAAGGATTAGGTTTTTCTTTTTTTTTCTAGGGTAATAAATTCTAAGTTCTAAAATTCAAGCGAAGAGACTTATTTTTTCCAAAAGATTAGATTCATAGTTTAAAAAAGGATACGGAAATATGAAAATAAGAGCTTCCGTTCGTAAAATTTGTACAAAATGTCGACTGATTCGTAGGCGTGGACGAATTAGAGTCATTTGCTCTAATCCGAAGCATAAACAAAGACAGGGGTAATCTTTCGAAAAAGAACTTTACTTTCTAAAAAGTAAAAAAAAGTACCCGCGGAAATGTTCCAATTCCAAATAAAATAATTTCATTTAAAATAATTAAAGTAAAGGGTTTATTTTACCCTGAAACGGATATCTTTGTATCTTTTTTTCTTTTTTTTATTTCTAACTCATATTTATGAGATAATAAAATATGGCAAAAGCTATACCAAAAATTGGTTCACGTAAGAAAGTGCGTATTGGTTTACGTAGGAATGCACGTTTTAGTTTACGGAAGAGTGCACGTAGAATAACAAAAGGGGTTATTCATGTTCAAGCTAGTTTCAACAATACCATTATAACTGTTACAGACCCACAAGGTCGGGTGGTTTTTTGGTCCTCGGCCGGTACTTGTGGATTCAAAAGCTCAAGAAAAGCATCACCCTATGCTGGTCAAAGAACAGCAGTAGATGCTATTCGTACAGTAGGTTTGCAACGAGCAGAAGTTATGGTAAAGGGCGCTGGTAGTGGAAGAGATGCCGCATTACGAGCCATTGCTAAAAGTGGTGTGCGATTAAGTTGTATACGCGATGTAACACCTATGCCGCATAATGGATGTCGACCGCCTAAAAAAAGACGTCTGTAAAAGAATTAACCCGCTTTCAACTTTCATTTCAAGAGAAATAAACGATTCAATGATAAAATAATAATACTAGTCTATTATGGTTCGAGAGGAGGTAGCAGGATCCACTCAAACACTACAGTGGAAGTGTGTTGAATCAAGAGTAGATAGTAAGCGCCTTTATTATGGTCGTTTCATTCTGTCCCCGCTTAGAAAAGGTCAAGCGGACACCGTCGGTATTGCCTTGCGAAGAGCTTTACTTGGAGAAATAGAAGGAACATGTATCACACGTGCAAAATTTGGGAGCGTGCCGCACGAGTATTCTACAATAGCAGGTATTGAAGAATCCGTACAAGAAATTTTACTAAATTTGAAAGAAATTGTATTGAGAAGTAATCTCTATGGAGTTAGAGACGCATCCATTTGCGTCAAAGGTCCTAGATACATAACTGCTCAAGATATCATCTTACCGCCTTCCGTAGAAATCGTTGATACGGCACAACCTATAGCTAACTTGACAGAGCCCATTGATTTCTGTATTGATTTACAGATCAAGAGAGATCGTGGATATCAGACAGAACTCAGAAAGAACTATCAAGATGGAAGTTATCCTATAGATGCTGTATCCATGCCTGTTCGAAATGTGAATTATAGTATTTTTTCTTGTGGGAATGGAAATGAAAAACACGAGATACTTTTTCTAGAAATATGGACTAATGGAAGTTTAACCCCTAAGGAAGCACTTTATGAGGCTTCTCGTAATTTGATTGATTTATTTCTTCCTTTTCTACACGCGGAGGAAGAGGGCGCTAGTTTCGAAGAAAATAAAAACAGGTTTACTCCACCCCTTTTTACTTTTCAAAAAAGATTAACTAATCTAAAGAAAAACAAAAAAGGAATTCCATTGAATTGTATTTTTATTGATCAATTAGAATTGACTTCTAGAACGTATAATTGTCTAAAAAGGGCCAATATACATACACTATTGGACCTTTTGAGTAAGACTGAAGAAGATCTTCTGAGAATTGACAGTTTTCGTATGGAAGATAGAAAACATATATGGGACACTCTAGAGAAGCATCTCCCAATTGATTTACTTAAGAATAAACTCTCGTTTTAAATCCATTGCAATTTTTTTTCTTCTTCTTTTTCGAGTTAGAATAAAAAGAAAACAATTTAGCATCTTTGGTACAATCTATATTTTCGCGAAATGGATCATAATAAAATGGATTTTAGGTATCTAGGGAAGATTCACTTGGAAGTAACTATTTCCTAGATACCTATGGTACTTCACGGTTGAATGAATCAAAAAATATCTAAAAAAGACCTAAAGTTAATGATTTATCAATGGGTAATGTTGCTCCAATACCTAACCAAAGAGCTACTACAGTACCGATTAAAAAAACGGTCGTAGCTACTGGGCGGCGAAATGGATTTTGGAATTTATTGACATTCTCTAGAAAAGGTACTGTCAATAAGCCTGTTGGCACAGAAACCATTAAAAGAACGCCCAATAACTTATTGGGTACCGTACGGAGTATTTGAAACACGGGAAAGAAGTACCACTCGGGTAATATTTCCAGAGGAGTTGCAAACGGATCTGCCGGTTCACCAATCATTGATGGCTCGAGAACCGCTAAACCTACATTACATGCAATAGTACCTAGAATTACTACTGGAAAAATATATAAAAGATCGTTGGGCCATGCGGGTTCCCCGTAATAATTATGTCCCATCCCTTTAGCTAATTTAGCTCTTAATACAGGATCATTTAAGTCTGGTTTCTTTGTTATTGGGATAGGTGAACTCTTTAGGATCCATCCCCCAAAGGAACCGGACATGAGAATTTATCATCATCCGGCTCGAGCAAGAGTGAAAGAAATAAGACCGCGGAAGATCCTTAATAGAATTAAGGTTTATAATGACTCAATGACTCTAGGCAAGAAAAGCTTTATCAGATTCTCTTTTCCGAAGTTGCACCTACAACTACTCATTGAAAATAATCCTATTCTTATGGGTAAATGCTCAATATCCAAGTGGGCTTACAAATTTGATCATGATCAATTGCTTTGTGGATTGTCTCATGTCTCTTGATTAGTTGGTATTTATCCCCTCAATATCGCAAGTTTCTTACCTCCAAACAAAATATTTACTTGTTACTAATAAAAAATCAAAAAGTTTAGCCTACATTCTTCCTTAGATCCCTTCTTTTACTCCGATAGTATTGCGGATCACAATCGATGCAAAGAAAATGAATGCATTTCCATACTATAATAAAAAGGTAAGTGTAATAAATAGAGAACTGGATCATGTCACATGACTTATTCCATTTCTACTCTATGGGATCTTACGGAGCCTGTTCATGGATGACATGGTTGCGGTATGATCATAGAAGATATTCTCCTCAAGTGAACCAGCCTATCCTTCCTAGGTAGGGGACTTACATGTTGATTGGATGCGGAGACACCTTTGGTTGTGAATTCTAATGTGGCAGATCCAATTCTTTATCTGCATGGCCAAATCAATAATTCAAGTCACACACTCCCATAATCCGCCTTTTTTCTTTCGTAAAATTAACTTCAACTATTTGTATTGTATAAAAATACTTTGGAGTTGAAGAGAAGTATCCAAATGACATGTGTTATTTTACAATAACCCATGCTTGTAGCAATGAAATACCAAAACCTACCCGATATGATATATGATAATTATAATTCTCTATGATATGCCTTCCCTATAAAGGACCCGAAATACCTTGCTTACGTATCATTGGAAAGTGCATTAACATAAATACGGCAGTAAGCAGAGGCAGTACAAAGGTATGTAAACTATAAAAACGAGTCAAAGTGGATTGGCCCACACTAGCACTTCCGCGTAATAACTCCACTAAAGGCGATCCTATTACCGGAATGGCGTCAGGTACACCTGTCACAATTTTGACTGCCCAATAGCCAATTTGATCCCAAGGCAAAGAATAACCAGTTACACCAAATGATGCAGTCAAAACAGCCAAAACCACACCTGTGACCCAAGTTAATTCGCGGGGTTTTTTAAATCCCCCTGTGAGATACACACGAAATACATGCAGGATCATCATTAAAACCATCATACTTGCTGACCATCGATGAACTGATCGGATTAACCAACCAAAGTTGGCCTCGGTCATTATGTATTGAACCGAGGAAAAAGCCTCTGTAACGGTTGGTCGGTAGTAAAAAGTCATAGCAAAACCGGTAGCGACTTGTACTAGAAAACAAGTAAGTGTAATTCCCCCTAAACAATAAAATATGTTGACATGGGGAGGAACATATTTACTAGTTATATCATCTGCAATTGCCTGAATCTCAAGACGTTCCTCAAACCAATCATATACTTTATTGAGATAGGTAACTAACCCGAGTCCCCCTCTAAGAGCCGTATATGAAAATTTCATCTCGTACGGCTCAAGCAGAAACACAAAAATTTTCAACGAATATTAGAAAAAAGGTTCAAAACTTCATCAGCCACTGAATTGGGTCGATTTGCCTTGAAGATATCAAATAAGAAAAATCCGGAATATCTTCTTTGTGATGATAATGCCAAAAAATCTCAAGTTGGCGCGTCTTTCTTTCTTCCTTTCCCTTATGTTGGTCATTAGAGGCTTCTTGACTTTTCTCTTCCCTATAAAGGATTTGTTTTTTTATGCGTAATATAGAAATTATCTTGTTGAGATCCTATGAATCAGTTCAATTAAAACCTTAGATTCATACTAGAGCCACGATGATTTAGTCTCAAGCTAAACAAAAGGCAAGGGTTCTTCGAATAAGAACCGCTTGATAATCATTTATTGAATCAGTGTAATGACTCGACAAAATCGAGAGAAAAAAAGTTGTCTTTTGGGCAAACAAAATTGGAAGGAAGAAAATTTCTTTTTTATTTTTATTTAAGAACTACTTGAATTTTTCAGTCTGGTTGCGAGGTCTTAATAGTGAGTATGAATCATAGTTCCATTTTTTTTTGATCCACTCTATCTATTTCGTGTTCCAGATACTAGAATAAATAATATCTGACGAATTAGAATCATCTTGATAGAGATAACAGGCCCTTTCTATGTATTATCAATAGGATCAATTCTAACAAGTCACACACTCATATTCCAGAGATACCGAAACAAAAAAATTCCGCGGTCGAACTACCATAATATCTAGAAATGTAGATCTTAAACTAGAAAGGCTTTTTTGGATGGAAAAACTCTGACTTCCTAGTTTTAGTTAGTAGAAACCTAATTGGTTAAAATTCCGTCCAGTAAAACGGAAGAATTATAAATTTCTAAAATGATAGATAGGAATATAGCGAATAAAGCCATTGCGATCCCCATAAAAGGAGTAGTCCCCCAACCCGGGGCGACTTTCCCATATTCCGAATTCAAGGGTTTCAGTAAACTACCTGCACCAGTTCGTTTTGGCCTAGGTTTAGAACTATCTTCAACGGTTTGTGTAGCCATAAATTCTATTTAATCATTGGTGTTGACTTTGTATACTATTCCGTTGTAGTTGTAAATACACGATCTTTTCGTAGATCCATTGTAATCTTGAAATTCTATAAAAATGGAAACAGCAACTTTAGTCGCCATCTCCATATCTGGTTTACTTGTAAGCTTTACTGGGTATGCCTTATATACCGCGTTTGGGCAACCCTCTCAACAATTAAGAGATCCATTCGAAGAACACGGAGACTAATTTAAGTAAGAAGTCTCCCAGATAGGGGGACTTCTTACTTAAATGAAATTATTTTATTCTTTTAGTTGGAGTTGGTGGAACCTTAGGTGGTTCTCGGAAGAAGATAGCGAAAAAAATTATCCCTAAAGTCGAAACTAAAAGGAACGTATAAACCAATGCTTCCATAGATTCGATCCTGGTTTATTTACAATTATAACTTCCACACCTATTCATTTGTCATTTGGGATAATTTCCCATATAAAGAAAGAAAAAGAGTCAAAGAAAGGATGGGAGATGTTTCCCATGTCAAATCAAAAAAGAGAGGTGAAAGATACTATAACAATGTGTATCAAACTGCCTGTTTCCTTGTAGTTGGATCTCCCACTTTTTGGAATGTTCCAAATTCCACTTGAGCATCCAAATCTGGATCAATACCAGCAAAAACATCTCGGAACAATGTTCTAGCGCCATGCCAAATGTGTCCGAAAAAGAAGAGCAAAGCAAAGGTAGCATGACCAAAAGTGAACCAACCCCTTGGACTGCTGCGAAAAACACCATCAGATTTCAAAGTAGCCCGGTCTAATTCAAAAATTTCCCCTAATTGAGAACGCCTCGCATATTTTTTTACAGTAGCAGGATCAGAATAACTTACTCCATTAAGTTCGCCACCATAGAACTCCACCGTTACACCTACTTGTTCAACACTATATTTGGATTCTGCTCTTCTAAAAGGAACGTCTGCTCTAACAATTCCCTCCTCATCTACCAAAACAACCGGAAATGTTTCAAAAAAAGTAGGCATACGGCGTACAAAAAGCTCACGTCCTTCTTTATCTCTAAAGACGGGATGTCCTAACCATCCAACAGCTATTCCATCCCCATTGTCCATTGAGCCTGCTCTGAATAATCCCCCTTTTGCCGGATTATTACCAATATAATCATAAAAGGCTAATTTTTCGGGAATTTTAGACCAAGCTTCTGATAAACTAAGATTTTCGGCTAAACCATTGCTAACTCTTCGATATATTTCTTGCTGAAAGTATCCCTGATCCCACTGATAACGAGTAGGCCCAAATAATTCGATTGGGGTCGTTGCTGACCCATACCACATAGTTCCAGCAACTACGAAAGCTGCAAAAAAAACAGCAGCGATACTACTGGAAAGTACAGTTTCAATATTGCCCATACGTAATCCTTTATATAGACGTTGAGGCGGACGGACACTAAGATGGAATAAGCCCGCTAATATACCCAATGTACCCGCAGCAATATGATGAGAAGCTATTCCCCCCGGAACAAAAGGATCAAAACCTTCTGCACCCCACGCTGGATTTACAGCTTGTACTTTTCCAGTTAGTCCATAAGGATCGGATACCCATATCCCAGGACCATACAAACCCGTTACATGAAATGCCCCAAAGCCAAAGCAAGCCACCCCTGCAAGAAATAAATGAATTCCAAAGATCTTGGGCAAATCCAAAGAGGGTTTTCCCGTCCGCTCATCAGAGAATATTTCTAGGTCCCAATATACCCAATGCCAGATCGCTGCCAAGAAACACAAGCCAGAAAACACAATATGCGTACCTGCCACACCTTCATAACTCCAAATACCCGGATTTGTTACAGTTCCTCCTGAAATACTCCAACCACCCCACGAATCCGTTATTCCTAAACGAGTCATGAAGGGAATTACGAACATACCTTGTCTCCACATTGGATCCAGAACAGGATCAGAGGGATCAAAAACTGCTAATTCGTATAAAGCCATTGAGCCAGCCCAACCAGAAACTAGAGCTGTGTGCATTATATGCACCGCAAGCAATCGACCCGGATCATTCAATACGACAGTATGAACACGATACCAAGGCAAACCCATGGAAATACCCCTTTAGCAAAGAAAAATAGACACGATGTCGCTTTATTTTATCGCATTGAAAAAGACTATCCATATCCTATGTACCTAACCCTTCTAGGGGATTCTGTGTCAGAAAGCGCGAATATTTATTTCATTCCATTAAAAATAAGAAGCCAATTCTGTTCATAAGAAGAAAGAGAAGCAGATCTATTCTATACTCGATAAGTGCCAATATGCAATGGGTAACTTGGCCAATTTGGAAAAAACGAAGAATAGATCGCTACCCCTCTTTGTTTAGCATTCAAATCACCCATTCCCTTTTCTTTATTCAATCTGTCTTACATTCCTTATATGTATAACCTTTCAATCTACGTATTAATAGAATCTATAATATTCATATAGAATAAGAATAAAAATTAAGACAATAAACTGCGGATTCTTTCTTTCTGTTCCATTCTTACGTTTCCATATTAAAGTGTGGTTTTCTTACTTAAATTTAATAATATTAATCTAATATGCCCATTGGTGTTCCAAAAGTACCTTACCGGATTCCTGGAGATGAAGAAGCGACTTGGGTTGACTTATACAATGTTATGTATCGAGAAAGGACACTTTTTTTAGGTCAAGAGATTCGTTGCGAGATCACGAATCATATTACAGGTCTCATGGTATATCTGAGTATAGAAGATGGAATTAGTGATATTTTTTTGTTTATAAACTCCCCAGGCGGGTGGCTAATCTCAGGAATGGCTATTTTTGATACGATGCAAACGGTGACACCAGATATATATACAATATGCCTCGGAATAGCCGCCTCCATGGCGTCCTTCATTCTGCTTGGAGGAGAACCCACCAAGCGTATAGCATTCCCTCACGCGAGGATTATGCTTCACCAACCTGCTAGTGCTTATTATCGGGCAAGGACACCAGAATTTTTACTAGAAGTAGAAGAGTTACACAAAGTTCGCGAAATGATCACAAGGGTTTATGCAGTAAGAACAGGCAAGCCTTTTTGGGTTGTATCCGAAGACATGGAAAGGGATGTTTTTATGTCAGCAGACGAAGCCAAAGCTTATGGACTTGTCGATATTGTAGGGGATGAAATGATTGACAAGCACTGCGATACTGATCCAGTGTGGTTTCCAGAAATGTTTAAGGATTGGTAGTGTCCGGATTTCTTGTAAAGTTATTTCACAGCTAAATTCGTGTTTTCCTCGATTTAATAGAAAATAGAAAGACTTCATGATGAGCAATCATCAGGTTAAGATGGATCTAAACCAATCCATTTTTTTCTATAGTACATACAACATGCCGACGGTTAAACAACTTATTAGAAACGCAAGACAGCCAATACGAAATGCTCGAAAAACGGCCGCGCTTAAAGGATGCCCTCAGCGTCGAGGAACATGTGCTAGGGTGTATGTGCGACTCGTTCAGATCATGACTTCAAACAAATATAAAAAAAATTGAAGTATCCATGATTAGTACCAATGAATAGGATATAGCTTCTCTATCCTAGATTTCTATGGTATATGGAATTTATGGTTTCCTTTGGTGCAAATCCAATTATCTAAATTGGAAATAAGAAGCAATTCTCCCATTGGTAGCAAATGGTTATCCATTAAGCGGAGGAAATAGTAATAAAAAGAAAAAGGCTTATGCTCCTTTATCTTAAAAGAACGGACTAACAGGGTCAGCTACTTAGCCAACTTTCATAATTAAATACCGTCACTGTATGGATAACTCTTATTGTGAAAAGAGCTATTTACTCTATAATGGATAGGTAGAGCCAAAGAATGTGGACTATACAAGTTCGCAATACCTTTTGATGAAAGAAAGGGCTCCGGTGTATAGAGAGGGCCTCACCGTTTAAAAGGGAACCATAGAAACGATGGAACCCACTATTTTTTTTAGTATTATTAGAATGAATTTGTTATTTCGTATAGAAATAACTGAACGGAGTGGAATAAAAAATCGTGGTTGGGAAGGTTACTATAGCAAAAGCCATTGGAATTAATATTTTATATATCGGAATAATTAGTTTTGTTATTAATGAGAAAAAGGGTGGCTAAAAGAAGAGAAATCATTAGTTATTCATTAAGGTTAATTTGATTCAATGACCAGAGTTCCGCGAGGATATATAGCCCGGAGACGACGAACAAAAATGCGTTCATTTGCCTCAAACTTTAGAGGGGCTCATTTAAGACTTAATCGAATGATTACCCAACAGGTAAAAAGAGCTTTTGTTTCCTCTCATCGAGATAGAGGTAGGCAAAAGAGGGATTTTCGTCGTTTGTGGATCACTCGGATAAACGCAGCAACGCGGGTATATAAAGTATTCGATAGTTATAGTAAATTAATACACAACCTGTACAAGAAGAAATTGATTCTTAATCGTAAAATGCTTGCACAAGTAGCTGTATCAAATCCAAATAATCTTTACACGATTTCCAATAAAATAAAGATCATCAATTAAAGGTATAAATAAAGTAATATACTGGAATAATAAAAGATGAATTCCCGGAGAGGGAACTCCGGGAAGATACAATAAATTAAGATTAAGTGGTAGGAATCAACGAGCTGGATTACTTTCTTTATAATATATATAGGTCTGGCCCTTTCGAATTCGAATAAAACATCAACAATCGGAACTTAAGTTCCGGTTGTTGTTTCTTAAATTTTGGTTGTTGTTTCTTAAGTTTCGATTGGAATTGTACTTTTGCGTTAATTGAGGAATATGTCTATTTTTTCTGGGTCTAGAACCTGTAATTATTGAAATTGACTGGGCTTGAAATTGCTTTTCGTTCTCATAGTTACGAAACGGTAAGAAAGATAAAATACGAGCCTGTTTTATAGCAAGAGTAATTAATCGTTGTTGTTTCAAGGTTAATCTATTTATTCGTCTCGATAATATTTTTCCTTGTTCACTAATAAATCTATTAATTAAACTCATGTTTCTATAATCAATTCGATCTCCCGGGCCAATCCGGGGACGCCTACGAAAAGGTTGTTTAGATTTACGAAAAGGTTGCTTGAATTTACGAAAAGTTTGCTTGGATTTACGAAAGGGTTGCTTGGATTTATTAAAAGTTTGCTTGGATTTACTAAAGGGTTGCTTAGATTTAAGAAAAGGTTGTTTAGATGTATACATGATTTATTCCTTATTTAAAATTTGAAAATTTGAAAATTCACTTCTTTATTTTATTAATTTAGGATCCAGAAGAAGTAGTTTTTCTTTGATCCATATCTTATTTGATTCATATTATAGTATATGAATACCCTCTATACATATGAAATAATATCTACCGGAAATCAGATGAGTTGATTTGTATTTTGTATTCTATACTATGTTTTCTTTATATATTAAATATGAAGTTCTTACTCTTTCTGTTGTTTGGAAAGATCAAACACACGATGTTCCTATTTCTTTATTTCGTGATGAGTCGTATGCTTGCGACAATAACGACAAAATTTTTTGAATTCTAATTGTCCGGGTGTATTGTGGCGATTCTTTTGAGTACTATATCTAGAAATCCCCGTCGATTCCTCATTGGCACCTTTTCGAACACAACTGATGCATTCCAAAATAACTCTGATTCTAACATCTTTTCCCTTGGCCATGAACCTCCTTTTCTTTTTGGATTGACTTAACTTAATTCTTCTACTTATTCTTTTATTCTTCTATTTTGAATCCGAAGAAGAAGAATAAAATTCATTAGAATAATTTTTTTTTATTCTTTAATTAAGTAATAAAAAATAGAGAAATAATTAAAGAATACAATCCTTGTCGAATTAGCAAAGATTTTGGTTCGAAATCCTTTCATTTAATTAGCCAGCCCCGCCTTTTCTATGCTCTGATTTCTGAGGCCTTATTTAGCTTGGGTACCCCTTTAAATTGAATTTCTATTTTCAAAAATGGGGTTTACCAAATTTTTAATGACTCTGAGGTTCAACCCAATCCATCTTTTCTTTCTTTTTCCTTCCGATACTAAAAAAAGATTGAAAAGGATCAAATTTTGTCATATCACGAAGAAATCTATCCCTCCCATAGCAATAACTAGAATTAAAAAAAAGGGAATGACAAAGCATCTGGGAATAAACGATTAATTTCTATCAATAAACCTGCTAAAGCACCAAACCATAGAGTACTTAGCACGGGTGCTACAGAGAGATATGTTTTTATATCCCGCATTGAAAATCCTCCTTCCTTGTTGGAATACATATATGATCATAAACTCTTGCCCAAGATTGTTATGCTATATATAAAATGAACCATATCGACGAAATTTTCCTATCCCTAAAAAAGAAAAAGATGACCCCTTCTTCCTATATATTACCAAGGAAAAGTAATCCTTCTTTTATAGGCGAAATTATATTGGATTTTATATGTATATAATTCCTTAATTATATGAGACCAAAAAGAAGAAATGACACGAGGGTTCTATATATAGATAGAGAAAGAAAGAAGAAGAAAATTATGATGTGGAAAAGAAGACAGGAATTGTGTACAATGGCATTGTACAACAATTTAATTTGGAAAAGGGATGTAGCGCAGCTTGGTAGCGCGTTTGTTTTGGGTACAAAATGTCACAGGTTCAAATCCTGTCATCCCTACCTATTACTTCTTTCTTCTTTATAGGCAGTAGCGACGAGATCAATTAAAGTAAAGTGGGTATAACTTGAATTTGTGGAGACTATACGTACGTGAGATACATTAGGAATAGAAAAAGATTTTCTTTTTGAATGAATGAAAGCGCTCTTAGTTCAGTTCGGTAGAACGCGGGTCTCCAAAACCCGATGTCGTAGGTTCAAATCCTACAGAGCGTGATTCCATCTATTTTATGTCGAAGCAGAGTAAAATAACTTAACAAAATTGAATTGTAACTCCAATTTCAATTTGACCTCCTCTCTGGTCTGGAGGAGGTCAATCAAAAAAAAAAAATGACTCAATCAAAGATCCAACTGATCCCCACGCCTGTATTGCAAATACGCAGTCACGAATAATCCCGCTAAAGTAATAGGAATTAGGCCTAAGACGATTCCAAATAGAAAAACTTCAATCATTTCGATTTGTTCGAGGGGATAAAAAAAGAGGTACGATCTATCCCTAAATAGTACTCTAAATTATCCACGAATCTCAATGACCAAGAAAAGAATTCCTAATTAGTCTGGAAAAGAGTCGTAGAATGCCAGGAATCCCAAAGAAAGATTTTTCTTTTCTGAATTATAATTATTCAGTCAATTCAAATAAGGCGTATCTTGTTCAAGCCAATAAATAGAGCTGGGGTTATAGTTAAAGCAGCCAGTAGAAAACCAAAATAACTAGTTAAAGTAAGCATGAAAGAGTTAAATTCCATTTATTTTTTTTTACTACACTACATATGTTGGTAAAGCATTTACCTAAGTTATGGAAAATTCATAATTCATCAGTTATTTTAGATAATACTAAAAAACAAGATAGAGTAAGATACAGAAGTGTAAAAGAAAGTGGATTCATCAGATGATACATGAGTCCCTAATTCCGAATCAAGAGATTTGTTGTGGAATTTGTCAATTGAGTAAAGTAATAATATTAAGAACTAGATCATCTAACCCCATTGAATGAAAAAAAGAAATTCAATTTTCAGGGAAATTTTTGAATAAGAGATAAATAAACAATTGAATTTGAAAAAAAAAACTTCTTTCTATTTTGGATAATTTCTTTTTCAATAGGACCCTCTTTTTGGAGTGAACGATCGAATATTCCCCTATTCCTTCTTATTTTAACTGATTGTATTCCATATGGAATAAGAGGAGAACAAAAGCATTCCACGACCTGCCAAGGGGCTGTTAAAAAAAAAAAAAAAAGAAAGCTCTTCCTTGAATTTACTTTATTTTTATTCCTTTTTCGAACTCCAACCAAAGTAGATTCGAAGACGAGTCACTTCAATTATCCTTTTAAGTTCTATTCTATCTTCTGTCTTTCCCTATTTCATCTCGTAAAGTTCCGCGCTCGCAGTTTGGTCAAGAAAGTTAGACCTAATCCAACAAACAATACAAGGATGAATTACGAATTATGAAAGGATAGATTTCACATATACTTGTCCTTGTATTGTGTCAGTATGAGAATATCCTTCCTAAATTATTTATCCAAACCTATTGATCATTAACTTAGATTTTCCCAAGATTTTGGCTGCTATTCCGAATTACTCTATTATTCCGAAGCCAATGAAAAGTAAGTAGAACCTACAAAAATGGGGTTTTCTATTGATGCCTTGAATAACATATAGCTTACCTATAGACAAAAAAAAAATAAAAAAGTAATTATGTTTCGGAACCAGGCAAAACCAGATTGCTGTGCCATAGGAAGGATAGCTATACTAATTCGGTATACTCAAAATACACCTTTGGTACAAAATTGACAATCTCACAAGGATGAAATATCAGTAATTTTCTATTTACTGGTCGATCCCATCTTTTACGGAATCAATTCCTTTTTTGAATGTACAAAAATTTTGGGAGTTCAGCATGTCTGGAAGCACGGGAGAACGTTCTTTTGCTGATATTATTACCAGTATTCGATACTGGGTTATTCATAGCATTACTATACCTTCCCTATTCATTGCGGGTTGGTTATTTGTCAGTACGGGTTTAGCTTATGACGTGTTTGGAAGTCCTAGGCCAAACGAGTATTTCACGGAAAGCCGACAAGGAATTCCGTTAATAACCGACCGTTTTGATTCTTTAGAACAACTCGATGAATTTAGTAGATCCTTTTAGGAGGCCCTCAATGACCATAGATCGAACCTATCCTATTTTTACAGTGCGATGGCTGGCTATTCACGGACTAGCTGTACCTACTGTTTTTTTCTTGGGATCAATATCAGCAATGCAGTTCATCCAACGATAAAACAAATTCCAACTATAGAACTATGACACAATCAAACCCGAATGAACAAAATGTTGAATTGAATCGTACCAGTCTATACTGGGGTTTATTACTCATTTTTGTACTTGCTGTTTTATTTTCCAATTACTTCTTCAATTGAGAGAAAGAAAGAGACTAATAAGAATTCTCTTATCCCATTTGGAAGGATACCATCCTTATAACTACCCATGACTGTTTTTGTCTCTAGCATGACCAATTGATAAAATGTGGAGGAAAGTAGGGGAAATGGCCGATACTACTGGAAGAATTCCTCTTTGGCTGATAGGTACTGTAGCTGGTATTGCTGTGATTGGTTTAGTAGGTGTTTTCTTTTATGGTTCATATTCTGGATTGGGTTCATCTCTATAGTAATCGGAGGGACCAGATTGTAAACATGAAAAAGTAGGAGCTTAGCGGGTCCTTACCCCCCTTTATCTGATTAGAGCGGAAAGGACCCGCGGAATTTTTATTTTACTCTTATAACGCGAATTGAATCTATTCGATTCACTCTTATGAAGCAACAAGAAAAAGAGATCACTCGAGGATCCAATATCTTATTCCACGAAGGAAGTATCCTGAAAATCCTTGATTTAGTTTCGAGTAATAAACTAATAAAACCTTAATCAAAACTATTCAACTAGCCTAAAAATAAAAAAACCTTCAATGGAAGAGTTTACTTTTTTTTTGCAAAATTTCTGTAAATTTGAAGTTGAACTTAATTAAACAAGCCAAGCAATTTGCTCACAATCACAAGAAATTTTTCCCCCGCCATATTTTCTTCCCCTCTGTTTGTCCACTACCTCGGCTAAACCTAAGCAAAAGAAAAAGAGGTCCAAGAGACAGACCCGAATAAAGAAGAAATAGTAATCTTTGACGAATTAGGAAGAAAAAGGATTCTTATTTTGATACAAGAAGAATCGGCACAAGAAAAAGGCTTTTTCTTGTGCCGAATAGACGATTAAGAAGACCTGCAATCCCTCCGAAAAAGAAGAAATTTTAATTTGATTGTTCTCGCCTTTGCCTTGGATTCTCTTCTTTTGCATGGGATATAAATAAGGAATTCCAGACATCTCATAAACAAAAAGCAGTCTAAACAAAAAAAGGATTTCCAAAATAGATCATAGATAATTCTAGCAATTGCCAATAAATCGAGGCTTTTTACCAACTTGATGGTAAGAAATCCCGGGACCTAGAAATTCATTTCGTACAATTGAACCTTTTCAAACTGTTTCTTTTTGAGAACCAAAAAAACTTGTGCCAAAATAACGGATGCGAAGAAGAACAAAAGGCCTTGGACACGTAATGGATCCTGAAGCACGATTTCTGCGTCCCCCTGACCAAAACCTCCCACATTAGGATTGCTTGTTAATGGTTGATCAAGCTTGATGGATTCCCCCTCTGAAACAAGAAGTTCTGGTCCGGGAGGTATAATATCAATCACTTGGCGTCCATCTGATGCATCAACTATGGATATTTCATACCCCCCCTTTTCTTTACGTAGTATTTTTCTTACTATACCTGTTGACGTAGCATTATAGACTGTATTGTTACTCTTGCTACCATCAGGATAGATCTGTCCTCTTCCTCGGTTTCCCCCTACATATATGGGATATTTTAAGAAATGAGCATCTTTCTTCGTAGCAGGATCAGGGGAAAGAATGGGAAAGACAATTTCACTATATTTCTTACCGGGAACAGGGCCTATCACAAGAATGTTTTTTTTATCGGGACGATAACTCTGAAAAGCAAGATTTCCTATCTTTTCTTTTAACTCAGGGGAAATACGATCGGGCGGCGCTAATTCGAATCCCTCGGGCAAAATAAGAACAGCACCTACATTCAACCCTCCCTTTTTTCCATTAGCAAGAACTTGTTTCAATTGCATATCATAAGGAATTCGAAGAACTGCTTCAAATACAGTATCGGGAAGCACAGCTTGGGGAACTTCAATATCGACGGGCTTGCTAGCTAAATGGCAATTGGCACATACAATTCGTCCAGTTGCTTCTCGTGGGTTTTCATAACCCTGCTGCGCAAAAATGGGATATGCATTTGAAATAGATGTCCGTATTACGTATATCATGATCGATACAGAAATCGATCGAGTTATCTGTTCCTTTACCCAAGAAAAAGTATTTCTATTTTCCATGTCCAATCGCAGATCCCAGAATTTCTACAATAAATTAGATAGGTAGCTAAGCTAATCTAGTTCCCTATACACGAATCTGTTGTCATTCTACTGCAACAGTTGTACTGCAATGATGAATACCTTAAAGTAGGTATAAATAGAAAGAATTTTGCTAAAATGGAAAAGGGCTTTCTTTCTAAAAAAAGATGCTTGCTAATTTGATTAATATTAATATCGGGAGATCAAATGAATTTATGCTTCACTAATTGAATGATAAATGACTACAAGCGAAGGAGATAGACGATTTAAACAAAAAAAGACCCAAAATTTCAAACATGTATCTAGAATTACTGGAAAACTACAAACAAAAATAGTGAAAATAAGCTCGTTAGGAGCCCATCCAAAATCGTTGTAGACCCAACGAATTACTAGTTCCCAACCACGGGTGGAGTGAAATCCAACAAAAAAAATCAGTAACTAAAAGAATAAAAAAAGCTTTTATTGAGTCATTTAAATTATAGAAGAATTCCTGAACCCAAGAATTCAAAATGACAAGTTCCTCTTTACCCAGAAAAAAAGAACCACTTAGAATAGCCAAACAGATTATATTTGTCGAGAAATGCAAAATGGTATGGAGATGATCCTCATTATTTATTTTGACCCATTGTATTATTTCCTTGTGTATTCCTGTAGGAGGTTTTTGTACATGTGTCTTTAGTTTCCCTTTTATCATCTCGTCCAAGAGAGAAAGTTCTTCTAATTCTATGAATCTTTCTAGAATCCTTTTCTCTTGAATATCAGTTAAGAGAGTTTCGGATTGCCTGGTATTCCACCAATTCTTAATCCAAAGTTCCAGACATTTGTTAAATGAGGAAGAGACCCCCCAAGGCAAAAGTACGATAAATACAAGATATAGTAAAGAAGGCAATGCTTTCTTTTTTTTCATTTTTGATCTGTAAATGGAGTTGTTAATGAATATGCTTCATTCGCTGACTCTATTCCATTCCCTGACTCTATATGATGATATTTCTATTTCATGATATTTCTATTTCTTTGAAGCAAAAACTCTATAGGTTTGATACCCTGTATCTATTCTTCTTTTTTGTATATTAGTTATTAGTGGAATTTCAGTGCATTGGGTTCTTTCTTAGATCTAGATGGAATGAAATAGTGAAATAGAATAAAAAAAAAGCCCTTTCGGATGAAAAAGGAAGAATAGTATGCGATATATCTAACTTGGATAAAAAAAAATTAAAAGCAAATTTCTCTTATCCTCGTTTGTTCCTTCCTTTAGATAAATACTTAAAAATCCCCTTACAATAACAAATCCAATTTAGAAGGGACTTCCTCCCTGTGTTGAGAAAACTTTTCTTCTTCCAATTCTTCTTTTCTTCATTCAACTCAGTTCAAAAAAGATACCTCAAAATACTTCAATTGGTACGCGCAAGAAATAGGCCAATTCGGCAGCTTTTTGTTCAATTTCTCGTGGAGTAAAAAATTTATCATCAGTACGAGTCAAGGGAATGATCCCCTGGCCCCGGATTTCCATATAAAGAATACGACGAGGATAAAGACCCTCTTTAACCTGAATTCTAATTGATTGGATATCCCGCATAAGGAATCGAAGGAAGACGCGACGTTTTATTCCAGGGAATCCCCAACGAAAAATGCACACTATTCCCTCTTTTCTATCGAATCGGTCATAACCACTACCTACATTCCACAAAATAGTACACCACAAGTAGGAGCTAATGAATAGGCCTGCGATTCCGTAGAAAGACATCACGACCCCCTGCGGAAAAAAAAGAATTTCTTGAGATGGAAGTATAGATATAATATTCTTACCAAGATAACTGGAAATCCCAACCGATAAGAATCCTAGTGAACCTAGAAAAAGAATACAGGCCCAGAAAAAATTACCCCTTTTTCGAGAACCTTTTAGAAGTTCTACCCATATGTGTTCTGATCGCCAATTCATATTAGATATACTAAATCCAGCAGCGGTCGATTGAAATTGAGAGAATAAGCTAAATAATTTTGACTTTACTTTTTTTGATTCTGAAATCGCCTTCAGCAACTAGTACTCCTGTGAAATAATAGGTTAGATACATTGACTTTCTATTCAAAAAATATTCGTTGATTCAATTAAAATAAATAAAATAAAACTCGCTATACCTGGCTCTGCATATTCATGCATTTATGCTCGTAGCCTATATCCGCATCCATAACCGTTTTTCATTTGTGTGTAGAAAGTGTGTGTAGAAAAAGCCACATACCCTACCATATTATATTACTTACACTAAAAAATACTAGACAATCTTATTTTTTTGCACATAAAGAAATAAAGAAGTCATTGCAATTGCCGGAAATACTAAGCCTACTAAAGGCACGAAAATAGAAGGTAAGTTTAAATCCGTCATGGAATAGGTGTCTCAATTCAAATTTACTATTTCTATCTAGTCGAAAAATATCTTAAGATTCTTATGATATAATTAAGTATATCTATTATAAGGAATATTGACTATTGTATTGTATTTTTTATTTTTAGTTTGAAAAATATTCTGTAAAAAAAATGAAAGGATAATAAGAAAATTCCAAAAAAGGAGAACTAATTAAAAAGATTTTATTTTGATTTTCCCATCCTCATGGCCTTTCTATCTTTCTAATCTAATTTGAAATTGGATTCAAAAGAAAGCGGTTAGAATTTACTTCCTGCATACATACTTCTCTAGAAGCGCATACAATAATGCGTGGTAAAGGCGGAAAAATAGTATATTCAATCAAAATCAAAGGGCAAATTATCTTACCTACTATAGATCCCCTACTACCCTCTTAGACTTTAAAAGGCGATATACCACCCAAAGAAAGGGTATGAAAATGCCGGGTGGAGTTAGCTTTTCGACGAAGACCTGTCCCGTGCAGCGAAGCCCTGTTAGTAAGACCCCCCGCAATAATGGATTATAGAAGAATATTATTCCAAATACTCCTCTGGACGCATATAGTAGCATTGCGATTCCGAATCTTTTTTATTTATGAATATGAACAGAAAAAATTCATTGTATCGTTGGGTCGGAGCGGAGGTTTGGTCCAGAAAAATTAGAAACAAAACGTCTACTCTACCGCATTGAAGTCTATAGCGCTGTATTTCCACGAAAGTATAATTCTTACCATCAGGATACGATCCTTTCTTTTGAACTAAACGTCTCTACGATGGGTCCAGGTTCTATGTCCAATCCCAAATCAAGGATTTCTCGCTCTTGATCGGAGTCATAAACTAAAAAAAAACTACCTTTTTATCCTTTTTCTCAAGGTTATAGAAAACTTCCTTATCTAGTTCTAGCATTTTGAAAAAAAAAAAAATGCTTCTTTTTTTACACACAGTTCGAGTCACTTGTTGACTCACGATTACGCCTGTTAAAAGTTTCAAACGTCCTCTTTTTTGAAATTGAAAGAGAGTCCTATAAAAAGGTCTAACTTCCAAACTATGTCTTTTTTCATTCATTCTCCTTTAGTTTTTTTCTCTATCTAGAAGTGGAATAGAATAACCCGGTTGAAGGGTAATGATCATACGTCTGTAATGCATTGTATGGCCCAGAATAGGTCCTATTCTTCTACCTTTTCCAGGTAGTCGATGGCTATTCACAGCTACCACCTTAACACCAAAGAAGAGTTCGACCCAATGCTTTATTTCTGTCTTAGTGAATCCCGATTCGACATTAAAAGTATATTGATTCTTTCCCAATAAACGAAGACTTTTTTCTGTAAATACTGCGTATTTGATTCCATTATCATTATCATATGATAATACTATATTTTATTATTTTATTATTTTATTTGTATTTCTTTATTGTATTATACCTTAATATATATATTCTAGATATATAGAATAGACGAATCTCAATTTGTCAAGTCTCATGATCATATCATGATCTATTTTTATTCGGCTCAATCTTTTTTTTCTAAAAAAGATTGAGCCGAGTTTAATTGCAATCAATTAGAAGAATAAAGAAGAATTACTGCATTTCATAACTGATTTTTTTCTCTTTTTATTTCGTTTCTTTTTTATTTATACCTTCTTTATCTTTAGTTTTATCTAGTTAATCAATAGTATCTACCGGCTCGAACTCGAATTTGATCGCCTTCCATACTTCACAAGCTGCGGCTAGTTCAGGACTCCATTTGCAAGCTGCTCGGATAATTTCATTACCTTCGCGAGCAAGATCGCGCCCTTCGTTACGAGCTTGTACACAGGCTTCTAAAGCCACTCGATTAGCTGCTGCACCAGGTGCATTTCCCCAAGGATGTCCTAAAGTTCCTCCACCAAATTGTAATACAGAATCGTCCCCAAAGATTTCGGTCAGAGCTGGCATATGCCAAACATGAATACCACCTGAAGCTACCGGTATAACACCTGGCATGGATACCCAGTCCTGAGTGAAAAAGATACCGCGAGCACGATCTTTTTCAATAAAATCATCGCGCAATAAATCAACAAAACCTAAAGTCATTTCGCGTTCCCCTTCTAACTTACCTACTACTGTACCGGAGTGGATATGATCTCCCCCAGACATACGCAATGCTTTAGCTAATACACGGAAATGCATACCATGATTTTTCTGTCTATCAATAACTGCATGCATTGCACGGTGAATGTGAAGAAGTAGGCCATTGTCGCGGCAATAATGAGCCAAAGTAGTATTTGCGGTGAATCCCCCAGTTAAGTAGTCATGCATTACAATAGGAACCCCTAATTCTCTTGCAAATACAGCTCTCTTAATCATTTCTTCACATGTACCCGCAGTCGCATTCAAGTAATGCCCCTTGATTTCACCGGTTTCGGCCTGTGATTTATAAATAGCTTCGGCACAAAAGACAAAACGGTCTCTCCAGCGCATAAATGGTTGTGAGTTTACGTTTTCATCATCTTTGGTAAAATCAAGTCCACCACGTAGACACTCATAACACGCTCTACCATAATTTTTTGCGGATAATCCCAATTTTGGTTTAATAGTACATCCCAATAAAGGACGACCGTACTTGTTCAACTTATCTCTTTCAACTTGGATACCATGAGGCGGGCCTTGGAAAGTTTTTGAATAAGTAGGGGGAATTCGTAGATCCTCCAAACGTAGAGCACGTAGGGCTTTGAAACCAAATACGTTACCTACAATGGAAGTAAACATGTTAGTAACGGAACCCTCTTCAAATAGGTCTAATGGATAAGCTACATAACAGATCCATTGGTTGTCTTCCCCAGCAACAGGCTCGATGTGATAGCATCGTCCTTTGTAACGATCAAGACTGGTAAGTCCATCAGTCCAAACAGTTGTCCATGTACCAGTAGAAGATTCGGCAGCTACTGCAGCCCCTGCTTCTTCGGGCGGAACCCCAGGCTGAGGACTTACTCGGAATGCTGCCAAGATATCAGTATCCTTAGTTTCATACTCTGGGGTGTAGTAAGTCAATTTATAATCTTTAACACCAGCTTGAAATCCAACACCTGCTTTAGTTTCTGTTTGTGGTGACATAAGTCCCTCCCTATAACTCTTGAATTAAGAATTCTCACAATAACAGGGTCTACTCGATGTTAATTAGGCGTAAATGAAACTTTAGCAAAAATCTCGTAAAACAAAAAGGATATTCAATTAATATAATATCAACTCATTAAAGAAAATTGAGGGCATGCTTAGGTTAATGAATATGTTTCATTCATATATAATGCGTACACCCTGTGTATGTTCTATCCTATAGGAATTCCAATATAGGAATTCGATAGGAATTGAGTTGTTGTTATGGTAAGTTAACACGGTTCGTTATTAAACCATGGATTTGATTTACCAAATCCATAATTATTGTATACTCTTTGATAGATATAGCGCAACCCAAATTAATTCCTAATCCTTATTTTACAAGTTCTTAATAGTTCTCTTTTCTTATTTTGAATGCAAATACCTAACTAAATACTAATAAAATTCTTTGTTGACAGCAATCTATGCTTCACAGTAGTATATATTTTGTATATCGAAGTCCTAGATAGGAAAGTAGAGTAGGCACAGATCCTCCACAAAAGGCAAAATGTATATGAAAAAAAAGATTGATTGAACTTTCCAATGGACTCATTCCATGAGTAAACGATTGAATGGGATTCGCTTGGGCAACGAAATCAAGTCCTGGTCCCCTTTTCTCTCTTATTGAATTAACTAATTCATTTCCTTTTTACTTTTGGATTTTTTTTTGATTTGATTTGGCATTATTCAACAATAAAAAAAGAAAAATTTCGACAAATTCCTTTTTTTTAATTATGTGATAATTATGAGAACCAATCCTACTACTTCTCCTCCCGGGGTTTCCACAATTGAAGAAAAAAGTACAGGTCGTATCGATCAAATTATTGGACCCGTGCTGGATGTCACTTTTCCCCCAGGCAAGTTACCTTATATTTATAACGCTTTGGTAGTCCAGAGTAGAGACACTGCCGATAAGCAAATTAATGTGACTTGTGAGGTACAACAATTATTAGGAAATAATCGAGTTAGAGCTGTAGCTATGAGTGCTACGGACGGGTTGATGAGAGGAATGGAAGTGATTGACACGGGAGCTCCTCTCAGTGTTCCGGTCGGTGGAGCTACTCTCGGACGAATTTTCAACGTTCTTGGGGAGCCTGTTGACAATTTGGGTCCTGTAGATAGTAGTGCAACGTTCCCTATTCATAGATCTGCGCCTGCCTTTATCGAGTTAGATACGAAATTATCCATCTTTGAAACAGGTATTAAGGTCGTCGATCTTTTAGCTCCTTATCGACGTGGAGGAAAAATAGGACTATTTGGGGGGGCTGGAGTAGGTAAAACAGTACTGATCATGGAATTAATCAATAACATTGCTAAAGCTCATGGGGGCGTATCCGTATTCGGTGGAGTAGGGGAACGGACTCGTGAAGGAAATGATCTTTATATGGAAATGAAGGAATCCGGAGTAATTAATGAAAAAAATATTGAGGAATCAAAGGTAGCTCTAGTCTATGGCCAAATGAATGAACCACCGGGAGCTCGTATGAGAGTTGGTTTAACTGCCCTAACTATGGCGGAATATTTCCGAGATGTTAATAAGCAAGACGTGCTTTTATTTATCGATAATATCTTTCGTTTTGTTCAAGCAGGATCAGAGGTATCCGCTTTATTAGGGAGAATGCCCTCCGCAGTGGGTTATCAACCTACTCTTAGTACAGAAATGGGTTCTTTGCAAGAAAGAATTGCTTCTACTAAAAAGGGATCTATAACTTCGATTCAAGCAGTTTATGTACCTGCAGACGATTTGACCGACCCTGCCCCTGCCACAACATTTGCACATTTGGATGCTACTACCGTACTTTCCAGAGGATTAGCTTCCAAGGGTATTTATCCAGCAGTAGATCCTTTAGATTCAACCTCGACTATGTTACAGCCTCGGATCGTTGGCAACGAACATTATGAAACTGCGCAAAGAGTTAAGGAAACTTTACAACGTTACAAAGAACTTCAGGACATTATCGCAATTCTTGGCTTGGATGAATTATCGGAAGAGGATCGTTTAACTGTAGCAAGAGCAAGAAAAATTGAGCGTTTCTTATCACAACCGTTCTTTGTGGCAGAAGTTTTTACTGGTTCTCCAGGAAAGTATGTTGCTCTTGCGGAAACTATTAGGGGATTTCAACTAATCCTTTCCGGAGAATTAGACGGCCTACCTGAACAGGCTTTTTATTTGGTGGGTAACATCGATGAAGCTAGCACGAAAGCTATAACCTTAGAAGAGGAGAACAAATCGAAGAAATGAAATTAAATCTTTATGTACTGACTCCTAAGCGAATTATTTGGGATTGTGAAGTGAAAGAAATCATTTTATCCACTAATAGTGGCCAAATTGGCGTATTACCAAACCACGCCCCCATTAACACAGCAGTAGATATGGGTCCTTTGAGAATACGCCTCCTCAACGACCAATGGTTAACAGCGATTCTGTGGAGCGGTTTTGCGAGAATAGTTAATAATGAGATCATCATTTTAGGAAATGATGCGGAACTGGGTAGTGATATTGATCCGGAAGAAGCTCAAAAGGCACTTGAAATAGCCGAAGCTAACTTGAGTAAAGCTGAGGGTACGAAAGATTTGGTTGAAGCGAAGCTCGCTCTCAGACGAGCTAGGATACGAATCGAGGCTGTCAATTGGATTCCCCCATCCAATTGAAGACAATCCAGTGGTTTATAGTTGATACAAAGAAAAAGGGAAGAGGGGTAGAAAAAGTTATTAGATAGCGAAGCGAAGTAAGTCCAATGCTATCTAGTAATTTTTCTACCTACTTACCTACTATTGGATTTGAACCAATGACTCCCGCCGTATGAAAGCAATACTCTAACCACTGAGTTAAGTAGGCAATTTATCACCACAAAGGAAGACCCATTACTTCGATCGATTATATATTGAATCCCTTTTCTAAGCAATACCGCTCTGTTATTGGTCTGTTATATACTAAATACTAAACTAAATACTAAACAGATACAGATCAAAGGGGTATCCTCTGGCATTAGAAAATATTCATCTTGACAAGAAATTATCTATATGTTAAGATATCTCTGATAAGGGCTATAGCTCAGTTCGGTAGAGCAACTCGTTTACACGTGCGCCAATGCTTTTCAAAGGAGCTTATTATGCAATGAACATAATCGATCTTATTGCAAAATCAATGTCTTACTTCATAGATTCGAGAGAATAGGAGAACAGTAGCCTGACAAACAGTCGGTTCAGTCCGATTCAGGTGCCAATTCAGGTGCCTAATCAAATAGAACCCTTATGGATTTGCTAGTTGATAAGGTAAATATCCAGCCCACTAAATGCTAGGCGTAATGAGGATAAGGGCCTCCAAAAAACTTCTTTTCGTTCTATGAACTTTAAGGTGTATGAAGTCTCATAGTTAACTCTTGCAGTGGAACGATAGAGACTCCATTTCACTTAGGTTGATTTAATTTAGACCGGAGGCAGACCTAAGTCAAGGTAATCCTCCTTTGAAACACTTTGGTATTGCTCCTAGATAGATCATAATACAAAAAATCAATCAGAGCACAGGGAGCCATCTCATTATCTTTCCGTAAAGAAAAACTATGGTGGACTAACTGATCTTTAAATCAGTTTATGAAAGAGCCCAATGCAAAAAAATGCATGTTGGGTCTTTGAAACAGTTCAAATCATTTCGATAATAATCCGTTTGATCTGTTTTACCGAGAAGGTCTACGGTTCGAATCCGTATAGCCCTAATATGCCCTTTTTTAGATTTTAGGATCTCTATCCTATGTTTTCTTTAGTTTAGTATAGTTTTCATTTTCTCATTAGTATTTGTTTATAGACTGGATAGGCGCCTGCGACATAGAATAGAGATAAAAGCATTACCAAAGGCTCATTCATCGAAAATCAAAATCATACAGACAGGAAAAGAAAAACGAATTTCTATCAAATCAATAGAAGAAAGGATCCTTTCCCTGATTTGAATCCCGTCCTCCTTCAAATAGGATATCTCTAGACTTCCCTATAATAACTGCAATGATTTTATCCATTTTGCGAATTCCTACTTTGTTTTAAGTATATTTATTACTTTGTTTATAGATACATTATGTAAATTGATCAACTTTAAATAGAAAAAATAAAGTAAAGAGTAAATAAGAAAACAGAATATTCTGTCTCATAGTTCTGAAATAGAGTTCTTTATTTTTATTTTATAGTATTACTTCTCATTAATTATACTGCATAGATTAGTCCTACTATCTTAATTAGGTTCTAATTTAGTAGTATTCTCATTTTTATTTAATAGTCTCTTATTATTTTATTATTAAATATTAAATAAAGGATAGAGCTATTCTTTTTTCTAGAGATTCTAGAGAAAGCGAGACAAAGTGAAACGAGAAAGTTTTCTTTATATAAGAATTAGATCTACATACACCATATCTAAATAGAATGGAAATCCAAAAGAAAGGGAGTTGGGATTCCATTGGATGAATCTTTAAAGAAGATGCAGCACAGAGGAAACAAAGGCTAAACTTAAACTAAGCGCTTTTGTTTGAACAAAAAAGATTCTTGTTTCACCGAGGAAAAGAGAGAAGTTCTGGATAAATTGACAATGCTGAATTGAATTGACTAATTTAAGTTCCGCCTATTCCACATTAATGGGAGTACATTATGTTTCTGCTTCACGAATATGATATTTTTTGGACATTTCTAATAATAGCAAGCCTTATTCCTATTTTGGCATTTTCGATTTCAGGACTTTTAGCCCCGGTTAGTGAAGGACCAGAGAAGCTTTCTAGTTATGAATCGGGTATAGAACCCATGGGAGGGGCTTGGGTACAATTCCGAATACGCTATTATATGTTTGCGCTCGTTTTTGTTGTTTTTGATGTGGAAACCGTCTTTCTATACCCTTGGGCAATGAGTTTCGACGTATTGGGTGTATCCGTTTTTATCGAAGCTTTGATTTTCGTGCTTATCTTAGTTGTTGGTTTAGTTTATGCATGGCGAAAAGGAGCCTTGGAATGGTCTTAACTGAATATTTAGACAAAAAAAAAGAAGGAAAAGATTCTATTGAGACAGTTATGAATTTGATTGAGTTTCCCTTACTTGACCAAACAAGTTCCAATTCTGTTATTTCAACTACACCAAATGATCTTTCGAATTGGTCAAGACTCTCCAGTTTATGGCCCCTTCTATACGGTACCAGTTGTTGTTTCATTGAATTTGCTTCATTAATAGGCTCACGATTCGACTTTGATCGTTATGGATTGGTACCAAGATCAAGTCCTAGGCAAGCAGACCTAATTTTAACAGCCGGTACGGTAACAATGAAAATGGCTCCCTCTTTAGTGAGATTATACGAGCAAATGCCTGAACCAAAATACGTCATTGCTATGGGAGCCTGTACTATTACAGGGGGAATGTTCAGTACGGATTCCTATAGTACTGTTCGGGGAGTTGATAAGTTAATTCCTGTGGATGTCTACTTGCCGGGCTGCCCACCTAAACCGGAGGCAGTTATAGATGCCCTAACAAAACTTCGTAAGAAGATATCGCGAGAAATAGTTGAGGATCAAACTCTATCTCAAAATAAAAATAGATGTTTTACTACCAGTCACAAGCTTTATGTTAGGCGCAGTACTCATACAGGAACTTATGAGCAAGAATTGCTCTATCAATCACCATCTACATTAGATATATCTTCTGAAACTTTTTTCAAATCCAAAAGTTCAGTACCTTCCTACAAATTAGTGAATTAGGAGAGGGGCTCTTTTGTCGTAGAAAAATAAAAAGCAGGGCAATCTTTCAAACTTGCATCCGAAATGTGAAATATTTATACAAAGAGGGAGAGATGAAGACAATGCAGCAGGGTTGGTTATCTAATTGGCTAGTCAAACATGAGGTGGTTCATAGATCTTTGGGCTTTGATCACCGAGGAATAGAGACTTTACAAATAAAAGCAGGGGATTGGGATTCCATTGCTGTCATTTTATATGTATATGGTTACAATTATTTACGCTCCCAATGTGCTTATGATGTAGCACCCGGTGGATCTTTAGCTAGCGTGTATCATCTTACGAGAATACAATATGGTATAGATAATCCAGAAGAAGTCTGCATAAAAGTCTTTGCCCAAAAGGATAATCCTAGAATTCCGTCTGTCTTCTGGATTTGGAGAAGTGCCGATTTTCAAGAACGCGAATCTTATGATATGGTGGGAATCTCTTATGATAATCATCCGCGCCTTAAACGTATCCTAATGCCTGAAAGTTGGATAGGCTGGCCCTTACGTAAGGATTATATAACCCCCAATTTTTATGAAATACAAGATGCTCATTGAATGATAAGAAATTCATGCTCACTTATACAACACAACTCCAGATTTTATTCAAGTCAAGGAATATTTTTAGGTTCTTTTCCTAGATGAAACGGAATACCTATTTATAATTAATTCCTAATTATACAAAAGCATTCCAGATAGACTGAGCAAAAAAAGGGTTTCATTTGGATTCCCCTATTTTGAAAATCGCATATTAATTTCCTTCATATGAACAGAAAAATAGGATGACTCAAAGAAGTTCTCTACCAGGAACTTTGTACCGCGCACATTACTTAGCACAACTAGGAAAATAAGATAAGATAAAGATAAGCAAGACTAAAAAAATATTCGTCGGAATAGCGGAATACAAAATTAAGAAACGCAAAAAAATAAAGGGGAATCTCACCCCCTTCTTTATCATAAAGAAAAGATATATTTTAAAACTTCTTTAAAAAGAAAAAGAAGTGCCTCTATATTTATATTATAGATTTATCCACTTAGATGAATAAATATTATTAATGAATATGTATCACAATCCATCTCGAGGTATTTGGATCAATACCTATTCGGTGGATCTTTTTTTTTTTTTTCTCTGCCAGGAACCAGATTTGAACTGGTGACACGAGGATTTTCAGTCCTCTGCTCTACCAACTGAGCTATCCTGACCTTTTCTTGTGCATCATCCTAGTAGAGTATTTGTATCTATGTCAATTAAAAGGACTAAAAATTAATTAAAGTATTTCAAATTTTAAATTTGAAAATGGGGGGGGTAGTCCTATGCATTGTGCATGGTTTACTTAAATAAAACTTAAAAATAGAGTGAATAACCAAGATTTCTTGCCGATACTCTAATAAAAAAGAAATCTATTCAATGAATAGGATAAGATCCATTGAGTTCTCTTCGCATTCCTTTGTGAAAGAGTAGAATGAGAAAGCTAATGAATCTTAAACCCATTGCATTGATAAAAAGAAAAAAAAGTGCATTGATAAAAAGAAAAAAAAAAAGAGGATAAATAATAATAATATAGTATAGTTAGGGAATAAAAGAGGATTTGGGGATAGAGGGACTTGAACCCTCACAACTTATAAAGTCGACGGATTTTCCTTTTACTAGAAATTTCATTGTTGTCAGTATTGACATGTAGAATGGGACTCTCTCTTTGTCCTCGTCCGATTAATCCACTTTTTTAAAGATCTCGAAAACTTTGAATTTTAATTGAAGAATTTGATTATTCAATATTCGATTGGAGTGGATTCACAATAATGAAAAAAAAAAATTATGATATGAGTTTTTTTATTTCATAATCATTATCATTTCTAATTTCATTTTTAAAAAAGATAAAGAACCTATATTATAATTAGAATATAATATGAGTTCTGTGATTAATCGTTTGCTATGTCAGTATCTATACGTGTTTATTAAATGTATAAGGTATAAAACCCCTCTTTCTCTAATTTAGAACTAGAAGGAATTCCACTAACAACACAACGTAATTAACTCGATTCGTTAGAACAGCTTCCATTGAGTCTCTGCACCTATCCTTTTCCTTTGTATTCTAGTTCGAGAACCCCTTGTTTTCTCAAAACACGGATTTGGCTCAGGATTGCCCTTTTTTAATTCCAGGGTTTCTCTGAATTTGGAAGTTACCACTTAGCAGGTTTCCATACCAAGGCTCAATACAATCAAGTCCGTAGCGTCTACCGATTTCGCCATATCCCCATTTCCCTCTTCTTTGAGACCAGGATTCCTTGTGTAATTTCATCCATCTCTTAGTTTTTTTTTTGAATCATTGAGTTCATCACTCAACGTAGTCTAGCAGTTCAGTTCGACTCTATTTGAGAGACCTCGCTTGCTTATTGCAATTCAGAATTGAATTGATTCTATCCTTGATGTATTTGCAATTCAATCCGAATCAATATATCCAAAAGTTTTTATCTCCCCCACCTCCCGTCTTACTTTTTTATAGTATTCAAAATTATACTATAACGCTTGATATTTATTCTTTTTTTCTAATCAGAATTAGCAATTTTATTTACTCTGACTCTATGTTCCCCTTAGTGAAATATTAATCCTCAAATTATTAACAAATAATAAAGTCTATAATGATCGAATGAAAATACCAATAAATTCTATAATTTTATTTTTTTAATATCCTATAGTTAAGCATATCAAGCTAACTTTATCTTTAAGAAGTTTTAGTATTTTTTTATTTTTATAAGTATAACTTCAAATTTAGAACTAGTTAATAGCTAAGATTAATAACTAATATCTGAGATTTTACGGATTTCCTATACTATACCTATTTCTATTTGTTACACTATTTCCGTTATGTAAGCCCACTTAGCTCAGAGGTTAGAGCATCGCATTTGTAATGCGAGGGTCATCGGTTCAAATCCGATAGTCGGCTTTTTTTTCTCTATCGATGTTCTACGAACAAGAATCTCTTTTTTTTCCGAATTAAATGGAGAATCCAGGATCTTTTATGTTTTTTACCTTACAATTTTGCTAGATACAAAACAATAAAATAAATAATATATATACAAAAAAAAAAGATTTTGATGAAATTCCATTTTTTGGGGTACTTTAGTTGATTTTACTCTGTTTATCCTGTAGTTTAATTCAGTTTTAATTTCGATGTATTCTGTAATGTAAATACAATGAAATTAATTGTGTAAAATGAAATTTCAATAAAATAAAAAAAGGAGTCTTCATGTCCCGTTATCGAGGACCTCGTTTAAAAAAAATACGCCGTCTGGGAGCTTTACCAGGACTCACTAGAAAAACACCTAAATCCGGAAAGTAATCTTAAAAAAAAATTCAATTCTGGGAAAAAGGAGCAATATCGTATTCGTCTTCAAGAAAAACAGAAATTGCGTTTTCATTATGGTCTGACAGAACGACAATTACTTAGATATGTACATATCGCTGGAAAAGCAAAAAGGTCAACAGGCCAGGTTTTACTACAATTACTTGAAATGCGTTTGGATAATATCCTTTTTCGATTGGGTATGGCTTCAACCATTCCTGGGGCCCGCCAATTAGTCAACCATAGACATATTTTAGTTAATGGTCGTATAGTCAATATACCAAGTTTTCGTTGCAAACCCCGAGATATTATTACTACGAAAGATAACCAAAGATCAAAAGGTCTGGTTCAAAATTATATTGCTTCATCGGACCCGGGGAAATTGCCAAAGCATTTGGCGATTGACACGTTGGAATATAAAGGACTAGTAAATAAAATCCTAGATAGGAAGTGGGTCGGTCTCAAATAAATGAGTTGTTAGTTGTAGAATATTACTCTCGTCAGACTTGAACTTAACGAAAAAAGGAAAGGTTCATAGAATTTTCTTCCCCTTCCCCTTTCCCCGAACTAAATCGCCCTAAGACCATTACCATTAATTTGTATTTTCCCATCAACTAGCTAAAATTGATTAACCCTAGGATTAGGATCCTTTTTTCTTTTTTCCTCTATGTGTATTTTACATACCACAGTAATTTGCTATAGAGAATTTCTAATTTCTATTAAATCAAAATAAGATAATATAAGATATTATATTATTGCTGGAAAAAATTGTTATTTGATTTGATACATTGTGATCCTTAACGTTGATGAATTAAGAAAAACGGAAAGAGAGGGATTCGAACCCTCGGTAAACAAAAGTCTACATAGCAGTTCCAATGCTACGCCTTGAACCGCTCGGCCATCTCTCCTACATAACTTATTATGGAAAATAAACTGAGTGAATAGCGAGTTTTCTTATTCCTGCAGTACAGGTACAACCGCAACCACTCGGGGGTTCCATAGTTCTATTGGAAAAATTCCTTTTGATCTAAGTGGAAGGATACAGGATTTTTTACTAGAAATTGCGCTCGCTATAAAATAAAAGTTTTAATTTGGGTTTTCCCGCAACTAAAGAAAAAGAAAATGGAAGAATTCTTCTTATTGCATAATAAAATAAAGAAACCTTAGAATTCCGTTTGCATAAGATACGCTACACCATACTATCGAAATCAAAAATAGGGTATGAGACAATTAATAACTTTGAAAACACGAAATAGTTGATAACATAAGTTGTTGTTCAGAAATAGGAAAGTGGAATGAAATCCAGTCTTAGTCAAATATTTCATATCTCTTCGTGTCCAAGCAGAAGGAAAAGGATACAATTTGAGCTGAGCGGAAAATCCATATCTCTCTTATCCATTTAAAGCATATGGATTTAGAGTAGAGCATATGGATCAATCTATTTATAATTATAAGAATCGAATGTGTTTGTTTTTATGTTATTTTGTGAAGGAATGAAAACAATTCTATATAGAATGGGTTGGGAATTATGCCTAGATCCCGTGGAAATGGAAATTTCATTGATAAGACCTCCTCAATTGTAGCCAATATTTTATTGCGAATAATTCCGACAACCTCAGGAGAAAAAAAGGCATTTACTTATTATAGAGATGGTGCGATTTGACTCTTTTTTTTGCTTTTTTTTAGCCCTACCTTATACCTCAGTCTTACGAAAAAGAGAGGGGGGGTTGGCATAGAGAGAACCAAATTTGTAAAGCAAACAAACCCACGCTTCGGGAAGGTGAGGCGAACTAACAATTCCTTCCGTCGTGTATCCTCGATTGATGCGGCTTCAGATACTTCAATTGTAGATTTGAGTATTGAGCGAAAGGTTACACCTACAGGATATGGTATGGTATGGATTACAGGCCAATCCTACTCTATTAGTATCCGTAGGCAGCATAGGGGAGAAAAGCACTACACCTAGAAATAGGAATCAACAAGAGAAAAACTTTGTTAGAAATTACCCCTTTCCTGATCGGTATCAGGGCTGGGAAGAATGGTTGGGATAACAAACAACCATCAGGTTTGTACTTTGGATACCCCTATAACCATCAAAGATCGTTGAAGTAGCTAATTCCTCTAAATAGGAGGCGTTGAGAACAAAGAAATTATTGGAGCTATCGTTTTCCTCTAGCATTAATAGAATTCATTGGTGTTAAGAAAAACCTCTTGTGGGAAGGTTGGCTAGAGATTTCTTGGAAAAATACCAGCCCCTTTCGGTTCATAATGAGACGGGACTAATTCTATTTTGATTCTATAGATTATTTCGCTTAGTACTATTATGTACAGAAGGGAGGAGCCGTATGAGATGAAAACCTCATGTACGGTTTTGGAACGGAGATTTTTTGAATAGAATGAACGACCGTAACGGATGTTGGCTCAATCCGAAGGAAATTATGCGGAAGCTTTGCAAAATTATTATGAAGCTACGCGACTAGAAATCGATCCCTATGATCGAAGTTATATACTCTATAACATAGGCCTTATACACACAAGCAATGGAGAGCATACAAAGGCTTTGGAATATTATTTCCGGGCACTAGAACGAAACCCCTTCTTACCGCAAGCTTTTAATAATATGGCCGTGATCTGTCATTACGTGCGACTATCTCCACTATAGAAAGAAAAAAAAAAAAGAGAGGATCAAATTTTCTAGTAAATACTAGAAAAAAAGGGCTTTCTACATAGGGATCGTAAAAACAACGATTTTTCCCTATCAGCTGTAGGAAGGAAGGACACTTCACGAGAATCAAAAAACGAAGAAAGTATGGCCTATACTACTACTCTATGGATAAAGTTTCTCAAATTGATAGAGAAAGCACCGTAAAGATCAATTAGTGAGCGACTGGGTCGATACAACTAAAAAAAACTGCTTACTTATCCCATGATATGGGGCAAAATTTAGGAATCCGCTTATGTAATAGAGCCGATCCACTAAGGGATTAAGCAGCGGTGTAGTATCAGATCCCAAAGATAGTAAGTTCTTTTTTCTTTCTTATGGAAAAAAGTCTTTTTCAAGGATTCTATAGAGATTTCATATATGAAACCGGGATAGTTACCTCTCAGAAAATTTGAACGAAGGCTCTATATCTATCTATGCTTCATTCTTCTGAAGGTGGGAAAAAAGATCAAACTGATTATTGATAAAAATTAGGGTTTGAAACTTAGGTAATTAATTTCTTCTGCTTAACCCAAGAACAAATTGGATCGATTTTTGATAAATCGAATTCAGTTAAGATAGGGGAAATTCAGATAGCAATTTCTGAGCCGTATGAGGTAGGAAACTCTCAAGTACGGTTCTAAGGGAAGGAACTTCCTATTCCGACCGAGGAGAACAGGCCATTCTACAGGGTGATTCGGAAATTGCGGAAGCTTGGTTTGATCAAGCTGCTGAATATTGGAAACAAGCTATAGCGCTTACTCCGGGAAATTATATTGAAGCACAGAACTGGTTGAAGATTACGAAGCGCTTTGAATTTGAATAAGACCATGCTCCTTCTTTTTCATAAAATGGGTGGTTTGGTTGTTGATCCATTAATCAAATAAATTAGGTCGTAAGATCGAATCAAGAATTTCATTATATCCATTTCTTATACCTTCTATTTTATATGATATTTCATAAGAATAAACCATAGGGATAGGGTCTAGAATAGAAGTAATAAAGTGAATAAAAAGAGGGGGGCAATCTAAATATTGCTAATATATTAGGACCATCTTATTAATAATTCTAATGAGTTATCTTGGAATTTAGAATCAAATAAAAAACCCTATATTATGCTCAAGGAAAGTAGATATAGATAGGAGCTTATGCCCTCAAAAAAAATACACTAGTTTCTTAAATTAAAAATAAAAAAGATTTTTTTCTTACGTCGAGAAATATTTGTTTTTCAAGATAAACAATGTCCGTTAGGCACCTAATCTTTATGTCATAATAGACCCGAACACTTGCCTCGGATTGACTTCAATATATAATTGCTCCAGTGAATAACTAAAAAAAAAATAGAAGGATGGTAGATAGTAAAGAAAAGAACTAATCACAATATCTATCTTTCAAAATCTATCTTTCAAAATCTATCTTTCAAAATATATATCTTTCAAAGATTCACTAAAAAGACAGTTGGCGGGTCTCTTTGTATGTCTTGTCCGGAAAGAGGAGGACTTAATGATTATTCGTTCGCCGGAACCAGAAGTAAAAATTGTTGTGGATAGGGATCCTGTAAAAACATCTTTTGAGGAATGGGCCAGACCCGGCCATTTCTCAAGAACACTAGCTAAGGGCCCTGATACTACCACTTGGATCTGGAACCTACATGCTGATGCTCACGATTTCGATAGTCATACTGGTGATTTGGAGGAGATTTCTCGAAAAGTCTTTAGTGCTCATTTCGGGCAACTTTCCATTATCTTTCTTTGGTTGAGTGGCATGTACTTTCATGGCGCCCGTTTTTCCAATTATGAAGCATGGCTAAGTGATCCTACTCACATTGGACCCAGTGCTCAGGTAGTTTGGCCTATAGTAGGGCAAGAAATATTGAATGGTGATGTAGGCGGGGGTTTCCGAGGAATCCAAATAACCTCTGGTTTTTTTCAGCTTTGGCGAGCATCTGGAATAACTAGTGAATTACAACTCTATTGTACTGCAATTGGTGCATTGATTTTTGCAGCGTTAATGCTTTTTGCTGGTTGGTTCCATTATCACAAAGCCGCTCCCAAATTGGCCTGGTTCCAAGATGTAGAATCCATGTTGAATCACCACTTAGCGGGATTATTAGGACTTGGGTCTCTTTCTTGGGCGGGGCACCAAATTCATGTATCTTTACCAATTAACCAATTTCTTGACGCTGGGGTGGATCCTAAAGAGATACCACTTCCTCATGAATTTATCTTGAATCGGGACCTTTTGGCTCAACTTTATCCTAGTTTTGCCGAAGGAGCAACCCCTTTTTTCACTTTAAATTGGTCCAAATACGCAGAATTTCTGACTTTTCGCGGAGGACTAGATCCAGTAACCGGTGGTCTCTGGCTGACCGATATTGCGCACCATCATTTAGCTATTGCTATTCTTTTCCTAATCGCAGGTCATATGTATAGGACCAATTGGGGTATTGGCCATGGACTTAAAGATATTTTGGAGGCTCACAAGGGCCCATTTACAGGACAAGGCCATAAGGGTCTTTATGAAATCTTAACAACGTCATGGCATGCTCAATTATCTCTTAACCTAGCTATGCTAGGCTCTACAACCATTGTTGTAGCTCATCATATGTATTCTATGCCTCCCTATCCATACCTAGCTACTGACTATGGTACACAACTTTCCTTGTTCACACACCACATGTGGATTGGCGGATTTCTAATAGTCGGTGCTGCTGCACATGCAGCAATTTTTATGGTAAGAGACTATGATCCAACTACTCGATACAACGATCTATTAGATCGCGTCCTTAGACACCGCGATGCAATCATATCCCACCTTAACTGGGTATGTATATTTCTAGGTTTTCACAGTTTTGGCTTGTACATTCATAATGATACCATGAGTGCTTTAGGCCGTCCACAAGATATGTTTTCGGATACTGCCATACAATTACAACCTATCTTTGCTCAATGGGTACAAAATATCCATGCTACTGCGCCTGGCGTAACAGCTCCTGGTGCAACAACAAGTACTAGCTTAACGTGGGGAGGCGGCGAGTTAGTAGCAGTAGGTGGCAAAGTGGCTTTGTTACCTATTCCATTAGGAACCGCAGATTTTTTAGTCCATCACATTCATGCATTTACCATACATGTGACTGTATTAATACTTTTGAAAGGTGTTTTATTTGCTCGGAGTTCCCGTTTGATACCCGATAAAGCAAATCTAGGTTTTCGCTTTCCTTGCGATGGGCCTGGCCGAGGGGGAACATGTCAAGTATCCGCCTGGGATCATGTTTTCTTAGGTTTATTCTGGATGTACAATGCAATTTCGGTAGTCATTTTCCATTTCAGTTGGAAAATGCAGTCGGATGTTTGGGGTACTATAAGTGATCAAGGGGTGGTAACTCATATTACAGGGGGAAACTTTGCACAGAGTTCCATTACGATTAATGGGTGGCTTCGAGATTTCTTGTGGGCACAGGCATCGCAAGTCATTCAGTCTTATGGTTCTTCATTATCTGCATATGGTCTTTTTTTCTTAGGTGCTCATTTTGTCTGGGCCTTCAGTTTAATGTTTTTATTCAGCGGCCGTGGTTATTGGCAAGAACTCATTGAATCTATCGTTTGGGCTCATAACAAATTAAAAGTTGCTCCTGCTACTCAGCCTAGAGCCTTGAGCATTATACAAGGACGCGCTGTAGGAGTAACCCATTACCTTCTGGGTGGAATTGCCACGACATGGGCATTCTTCTTAGCGAGAATTATTGCAGTAGGATAGTGGCTAGGAGGATTTGAAAGGCATTATGGAATTAAGATTTCCAGGTTTAGCCAAGGCTTAGCTCAGGACCCCACTACTCGTCGTATTTGGTTTGGTATTGCTACCGCACATGATTTCGAAAGTCATGATGATATTACTGAAGAACGTCTTTATCAGAACATTTTTGCTTCTCACTTTGGGCAATTAGCAATAATCTTTCTATGGACGTCCGGAAATCTGTTTCATGTAGCTTGGCAAGGAAATTTTGAATCATGGATACAGGATCCTTTACACGTAAGACCTATTGCTCATGCGATTTGGGATCCTCATTTTGGTCAACCCGCTGTGGAAGCCTTTACTCGAGGAGGTGCTGCTGGTCCAGTGAATATTGCTTATTCTGGAGTTTATCAGTGGTGGTATACAATAGGATTACGCACCAATGAGGATCTTTATACTGGAGCTCTTTTTCTATTATTTCTTTCTACGCTGTCCTTAATAGCGGGTTGGTTACATCTACAACCCAAATGGAAACCAAGCCTTTCGTGGTTCAAAAACGCGGAATCTCGTCTCAATCATCATTTGTCAGGACTTTTCGGGGTAAGTTCTTTGGCTTGGACAGGACATTTAGTTCATGTTGCTATTCCCGCATCCAGGGGGGGAGTAC
>NW_028259461.1:6991882-7002510 GCF_056163025.1 Triticum urartu | reverse complement strand
GAATTGGCAATATAATTTTTATAGACTTTTGAAAGAAAAAAAAGGGGTTTTTTGCAACCGTTATTTCTTATTTCTTGCCTATATCATATCACGGAAACCTTTCGCTTTGGAACGTGGAGAGATGGCTGAGTGGACTAAAGCGGCGGATTGCTAATCCGTTGTACAATTTTTTTGTACCGAGGGTTCGAATCCCTCTCTTTCCGCTCCCTTGGATCATTTGGGACTTTCGAATTGGAAAGAATTCTGACCCCCGGATTTTCTCATAGATAAATGTACGAAACAAATCCAATAAGAAAAAAAAAAACTGAATTTTTACTCCTCGCGTCCAGGATTCCGTCCTGGGTCATTAGATAAGAATCCAAAGATAAAGAGTGAAACAAAGAATATCACTACTGTATAAACAAAAAGTTTGAGAGTAAGCATTACATAATCTCCAAGATTTTTTTTTAAGGAATAGATTACCAGTTTTTCCTTACCACACGGATCCACTAGGATGGTTTTTTTTTATACCTAAAAATGCAAAAAAGAATTCTTGAAAAAAATTGCAAGAATTCTTTTATAATAAGCACTCTTATCAATAGCAAAAATAGGGTTAGGTGGTTAGGTATTGTGTAGGTACCTTTAGGTACCTGCTCAACCTAGGTGCAGGGGAGTAGAAAGGCTGATCCAAATTTATTGCTGTAGCTACCCATTCAATGTAGAAGAATTTAAATTTTAGAATCGAAGGTTCATAATATAAAAATATAAAACTTCTCGGCTTTTACCCATTTTAAAATTTTTTTGGAATGAACACATCATTCAATTTGGCATACAGAGTACTAAAGATTTCATCGAAAACTTACAGCAGCTTGCCAAACAAAGGCTAATAGAAAAAAGAATAGAGGTATAACAGGCATAATATCCACGATTGGATTGAAAATAGCATAAGCTTCGGGTAATTTGGCAAAGAAAAAACTAGTAGGATAAAGAACAGAATTAAAACAGATACAGGTTAAACTAAGTATATTAGGCATAACAAGCATTTCATTCTTGTAGAGTAAATAATTGGATTTTTCTTGAGTTATTTTTTTAAGGGAAAGAAGGAAAAGGCAGATTCAAAATCTTTTTTCTTCGGACTTTCCCAAACACAAAATACCTCCTTGTATTCGCACTCTCAAATGAGAGTGGAATAAATTCGACTTTCATATAATATCTTAATAGAATTCCATGTAATGATCAATGCATTTTTTTGATTCTATATTATCCGCATGTGTAGAATACTAGCAAGAGAATATCCCTCCTTTTTTATGTAATTGAAATGGTATTGACGAATAACAAATAAACATACTAGTGTTTATTAGTGTCGCATAAAACCCGAAATGGGGCGTGGCCAAGTGGTAAGGCAGCGGGTTTTGGTCCCGTTACTCGGAGGTTCGAATCCTTCCGTCCCAGATTGTTTCTGATGAAACAAACGGTGAAATCATATAGTATTCCGTACGAGACAAAAGTTTATTAAAGAGAATAATGATATCTTATTCTTTCTCAGAAAACATAATAAAGTCTTAAGTCCAGTCAAATTGACTATCTTTATTTTCATGAAAAAATGGGATCTATCAAGCACATTCAGGATATGCCTCTACTATAAAATCACTTAGTCATATTTTTTTCTTCCTTTTGGTATTCGAGTTGAAGAAGTACGAGAATTCTATAACTACCAAAAACTTTCAATCTTTTCATTGGAATAGTTTATTTAGTTATTATAGTTAATTGTTTTTGGTACTGAAAAAATATATTACTACTAGAATTCTAATTCTAGTAATTAAATTAATTAAACTTTTTTGGAGGTTGATAGTTTATTTATTGAGGAAGAGTCAATCCTTCTTTTCTCACTTCAAGATTGATCATCTCGAGCCATCCGTTGAGGGTGGAAATTTAAGAATAAATAAGTTTTAAGCAAACTTGTTTAGTCGTCTTTTTCAAACTATGTTTCATTCATATGATAGAATTTTAATATGGGTTTAAATAAATTGGATCTTGGCGGAGGCTTCCCGGATAAATACTTACTTTCTTTTATCCATATTGCTCCATAGATAGCAAGTTTTAATTAGTATAAAAAAACTAAACCAATGACTATTCATGATTCCATCCATATTGGATCAATTCTCTATACCACTTTGCAATGAAAAGAGGAATGTTTGTTATGGTAAAACTTCGTTTAAAACGATGTGGTAGAAAGCAACGTGCGACTTGAAGGACATGATCGATTGTGGATTTTGCTATCCATCATTTTCCATAGTAATGAAAATGCTCTTGGCTCGACATAGCCTGTTCTATTCGTTCCGAACCAAATTTGCGCTGGGTTTAAGTAACATAGTACACGATGGAGCTCGAGAGGACAGAATTTTTTTTATCAAGGGAAAGAATCTAGGGTTAGTGAAAACTAATAAATTAGGCCAACTTTGTCAGTCTATCCTTAATATAGAAATAAATCGAAAGGTTAAAATAAGAAGAAAGTCCAATAAAAGTATATCAGAATCAATCCCTCTTATTAGATTTCTATAGAAGAGATAAATGCTTTATCGAAGGAAATAAGAAAAAAGGGTATGTTGCTACTCTTTTGAAAGAAAAAAATAGGAATTCCCGAAGTAATGTCTAAACCCAAGGATTTCACAAATCAAAGATAAAGGATTCCAGAACAAGTAAACACAATTTTCAATTGTCTCAACAACAGAGTTGGATTAGAATAAGGAATAAAAGTCAATTCGTTCGAAATGAGACAAAGAAAAGAGTTTAAAGACGACTCAAAAATTTTGGAAGGATTTTGCCTTCGAAGTTTGTCAGGCAAAATTAGCCCACTTGAGTCATGAGTATAAATGAAATTTGTTTTTTCTGTAAGGAAATTAATGCACGTCATAGTCTAATTTCTATTATTATCGACAGAAATTCGAATCATTTTCTCGAGCCGTATGAGGAGAAAACCTCATATACGTTTCTAGGGGGGGGCGTTGTTTATCTACATCTATCCCAATAAGCTGTCTATCGAATCGTTGCAATTGATGTTCGATCTCGAAGAGAAGGAAGAGATCTTCAAAAAGTAGGTTTTTATGATCCGATAAAGAATCAAACTTGTTTAAATGTTCCAGCTATTCTCTATTTCCTTGAAAAGGGTGCTCAACCAACAAGAACTGTTTATGATATTTTAAGGAAGGCAGAATTCTTTAAAGAAAAAGAAAGAACTTTGAGTTAATTGAAGAACTAAATGAATCAAAAAATAGGATAGGAGAAGATTATTAGTATTCCTAGTTGTCTAATTATTTAGACACAATTTACCTCTTTTTTAATCCTATTTGGATTTATATTATATCGTGCCAATCCAACATAAGCCCCTATTTTATTTACTTTTTCTATCTAATTTGTTTTCTTACCATTGTATTTCCATTGACAAAGGTCTATTGAACAAATAGAATTTGTAGATAGATGGGTCTCTTTATCCTCACTCCATATTCAATTTTTCCGCCTACACTTCGCTCAAATGATAAGGGTGTTCCTCTTGCATGTATTCTCATACAATATAATATATATTTTTTATAATATATATTTTTTGTTAATAAAAATCGCTAAAAATAAGGAGAATTTGGCCATCGTGATTAGGGTCGCTCTTTTTTTAACTTTACTTTAGTGGAATTTCACCGGACCTGTTCGTTTTGGCATTTGAGTGTTTTTCATGGTCGATAAAAAAAATCTTTTGATGTCTTGCTAGTTCAATGTTTTGACAGAAGCGCGCGGTGTAATTCCATTGATTTTTGGATTTCGATCGTATCTAAGATCCTTTTTTTATCTGGGTTGCTAACTCAATGGTAGAGTACTCGGCTTTTAAGTGCGACTATGATCTTTTACACATTTGGATGAAACAACAAATTCGTCCAGACTCTTGGTAGAGTCTAGAAGACCACGACTGATCCTCAAAGGTAATGAATGGAAAAAATAGCATGTCGTAATAAAATCAATCTTTTTTGAATGGAATCCAAAATTACGATTTTCTGGGTCTAATGAATAAATGGATAGAGCCTGGCTCCAATTCTGGTAAAATAAAAAGCAACGAGCTGAACTTCCTAATTGGAATGATTCCCCGCTCTAATTAGACGTTAAAAATAGATTAGTGCCGGATGCGGGGAAAGGTTGGGTTTTCCTATGAGTGGACCCTTTATTTTTTCTTTTTTTTTTTAGAAATCCTAATTATTCTTGATTATGGATTGAATAAGGGATGTTATGGATTGAATGTGTAAAAGAAGCAGTATATTGATAAAGAGGCTGTATTCCAAAGTCAAAAGAGCGATTGGCCTGCAAAAATAAAAAACTTGTTCTGTTCTTTTTTTTTAATTAGAACAAACATAAACTAATTGGGTAGAAAAGGAGCAGAAAAAGATCTGTGGATTAGACTCCCTTTCTTTCCAGGGTTTGTATTAAAAATGCAACACCCTGTTCTGACCATATTGCACTATGTATCATCATTCGATAAACCGAGAAATGCTTCTTCTCTCTGATTCAAGTAGAAATACAAATGGAAAAATTCGAAGGGTATTCAGAAAAACATAAATCTCGTCAACAATACTTTGTCTACCCACTTCTCTTTCAGGAATATATTTATGCATTTGCCCACCATTATGGATTAAATGGTTCTGAACCTGTGGAAATAGTTGTTAGTTGTAATAACAAGAAATTTAGTTCACTACTTGTGAAACGTTTAATTATTCGAATGTATCAGCAGAATTTTTTGGATAACTCGGTTAATCATCCTAACCAAGATCGATTATTGGATTACAAAAATTATTTTTATTCTGAGTTTTATTCTCAGATTCTATCTGAAGGGTTTGCGATCGTTGTGGAAATCCCATTCTCGCTACGGGAATTTTTTTGTCTGAAAGAAAAAGAAATACCAAAGTTTCAGAATTTACGCTCTATTCATTCAATATTTCCCTTTTTAGAAGACAAATTTTTGCATTTGGATTATCTATCACATATAGAAATACCCTATCCTATCCATTTGGAAATCCTGGTTCAACTCCTTCAATACCGTATCCAAGATGTTCCATCTTTGCATTTATTGCGATTCTTTCTCAACTATTATTCGAATTGGAATAGTTTTATTACTTCAATGAAATCCATTTTTTTTTTTCAAAAAGAAAATAAAAGACTATTTCAATTCCTATATAACTCTTATGTATCAGAATATGAATTTTTTTTGTTGTTTCTTCGTAAACAATCTTCTTGCTTACCATTAGCATCTTCTGGAACTTTTCTGGAACGAATCCACTTTTCTAGGAAGATGGAACATTTTGGGATAATGTACCCTGGTTTTTCTCGGAAAACCCTATGGTTCTTTATGGATCCTCTTATGCATTATGTTCGATATCAAGGAAAGGCAATTCTTGCATCAAAAGGCACTTTTTTTTTGAAGAAGAAATGGAAATGCTACCTTATCAATTTCTGGCAATATTATTTCTGTTTTTGGACTCAGCCGCGAAGAATCCATATAAACCAATTAGCAAACTCTTGCTTCGATTTTATGGGGTACCTTTCAAGTGTACAAAAAAGTTCTTTGTTAGTAAGGAATCAAATGCTGGAGAATTCATTTCTAATAGATACTCGAATGAAAAAATTCGATACCATAGTCCCCGCTACTCTCCTCATAGGATACTTATCAAAAGCTCAATTTTGTACTGGATCGGGGCATCCTATTAGTAAACCCATTTGGACAGATTTATCAGATTGGGATATTCTTGATCGATTTGGTCGGATATGTAGAAATCTTTTTCATTATCATAGTGGATCTTCGAAAAAACGGACTTTGTATCGACTAAAGTATATACTTCGACTTTCATGTGCTAGAACTTTAGCTCGTAAACATAAAAGCACGGTACGAACTTTTATGCAACGATTGGGTTCGGCATTTTTAGAAGAATTTTTTATGGAAGAAGAGCAAGTTTTTTCTTTGATGTTCACACAAAACAACTCTTTTTTCTTTCTGTGGATCACACACTGAGCGTATTTGGTATTTGGATATTATACGTATCAATGACCTGGTCAACCCTCTTAATTAATCATTAGACGAAATTAAGAAACAGGAAAGGGTTGATAAATGATCAAGAAAAAACTTTTCTATTTTTCATTCTGAAATGTTCTTTTTATTATAATAAAGAGTAGGTGAATCAACTTACTAATTAAAAAAATTAGTAGAACTTCCTCTTTGGAATAGAAATTGGCTATTTCTACATAGGGAAAGTCGTGTGCAATGAAAAATGCAAGCACGATTTGGGGAGGGATTTTTCTCTATTGTAACAAGGAAGAATTATCTACTCCATCCGACTAGTTCCGGGTTCGAGTCCCGGGCAACCCATATAGAAAAGACCCATCAAAGTTTTTCACTTTGACTCACTTCATTTACAAATACAAAATTATTGGTTTGGTTAATTTAGTTATATGGATAGCTAATCTTTGGGCTGACTTGGTTGACATTGGTATATAGTCTATGTTATACTGTTAAATAACAAGCCTTCTATTATCTATATTCTAGTTAATACGTGTGCTTGGGAGTCCTTGCAATTTGAATAAACCAAGATCTTACCATGACTGCAATTTTAGAGAGACGCGAAAGTACAAGCCTGTGGGGTCGCTTCTGCAACTGGATAACTAGCACTGAAAATCGTCTTTACATCGGATGGTTCGGTGTTTTGATGATCCCTACCTTATTGACCGCAACTTCTGTATTTATTATCGCCTTCATCGCTGCCCCTCCAGTAGATATTGATGGTATTCGTGAGCCTGTTTCTGGTTCTTTACTTTATGGAAACAATATTATCTCTGGTGCTATTATCCCTACTTCTGCGGCGATCGGATTGCACTTTTACCCAATTTGGGAAGCTGCATCTGTTGATGAGTGGTTATACAATGGTGGTCCTTATGAGCTAATTGTTCTACACTTCTTACTTGGTGTAGCTTGTTATATGGGTCGTGAGTGGGAACTTAGTTTCCGTCTGGGTATGCGTCCTTGGATTGCTGTTGCATATTCAGCTCCTGTTGCAGCTGCTACTGCTGTTTTCTTGATTTACCCTATTGGTCAAGGAAGCTTTTCTGATGGTATGCCTTTAGGAATCTCTGGTACTTTCAACTTTATGATTGTATTCCAGGCAGAGCACAACATCCTTATGCATCCATTCCACATGTTAGGTGTAGCTGGTGTATTCGGCGGTTCCCTATTCAGTGCTATGCATGGTTCCTTGGTAACCTCTAGTTTGATCAGGGAAACTACTGAAAATGAATCCGCTAATGAGGGTTACAAATTTGGTCAAGAGGAAGAAACTTATAATATTGTGGCTGCTCATGGTTATTTTGGCCGATTAATCTTCCAATATGCTAGTTTCAACAACTCTCGTTCTTTACACTTCTTCTTGGCTGCTTGGCCTGTAGTAGGAATCTGGTTCACTGCTTTAGGTATTAGTACTATGGCTTTCAACCTAAATGGTTTCAATTTCAACCAATCTGTAGTTGATAGTCAAGGTCGCGTTATTAATACTTGGGCTGATATCATCAACCGTGCTAACCTTGGTATGGAAGTAATGCACGAACGTAATGCTCACAACTTCCCTCTAGACTTAGCTGCTGTTGAAGTTCCATCTATTAATGGATAAGGTTTTTCTGCTAACATATAAGAATTTTTGAAGACAGAAATACCCAATATCTTGTTCTAGCAAGATATTGGGTATTTCTGTCTTTATTTTGAATCTTTTTTTCTTCTTAATCTTTCTATTCAGAATTCAGTTAACGACGAGATTTAGTATCCTTTCTTGCATTTTCATAACTCGTGAAATGCCGAGTAGGCACGAATTCCCCCAATTTGCGACCTACCATAGGATTTGTTATGTAAATAGGTATATGTTCCTTTCCATTATGAATCGCGATTGTATGGCCAACCATTGTGGGTAGAATGCTAGATGCCCGGGACCACGTTACTATTGTTTCTTTCTCCTCCTTCATATTGACCTTTTCTATCTTTGCCAATAAATGATGAGCTACAAAAGGATTCGTTTTTTTTCGTGTCACAGCTGATTACTCCTTTTTTCCTTTTTAAAGAGTGGCATTCTATGTCCAATATCTCGATCGAAGTACGGAGGTCAGAATAAATAGAATAATGATCAATGGAAAAAAGAAAAAAATCCTTTAGCTGGATAAGGGGCGGATGTAGCCAAGTGGATCAAGGCAGTGGATTGTGAATCCACCATGCGCGGGTTCAATTCCCGTCGTTCGCCCATCGCATTATTGCAAATTCCAAAAATGCAATTTTCCATATTCCTAGTTACGTATTTACTTACGGCGACGAAGAATAAAACTATCGCTATATTTTTTCCTTTTCCTAGTTCTTCTTCCAAGCGCAGGATAACCCCAAGGGGTTGTGGGTTTTTTTCTACCAATGGGAGCTTTCCCTTCACCGCCCCCATGGGGGTGGTCCACAGGGTTCATAACTACCCCTCTTACTACGGGGCGTTTACCTAGCCAACACTTAGATCCGGCTCTACCCAAACTTTTTTGGTTCACCCCAACATTACCCACTTGTCCGACTGTTGCTAAGCAGTTTTGGGATACTAAACGGACCTCCCCAGATGGTAATCTTAAAGTGGCCGATTTACCCTCTTTTGCAATGAGTTTCGCTACAGCACCTGCTGCTCTAGCTAATTGCCCACCCCTTCCACGTGTGATTTCTATGTTATGCATGGCCGTGCCTAAGGGCATATCGGTTGAAGTAGATTCTTCTTTTCTCTCAAAAAACCCCTTCCCAAACTGTACAAGCTTCTTCCAAAGCATACGGCTTTCTAGATGTATATGACGATCTCTAGACAGATGGATCTTATATGAATCATATGATGAAGTACCACATGAGTGGATATATAGGAAAGGAATCCAAATCTGCCGAATCGCTCATGTTATGATCTTCTACATCCTAGGTCTCTGCGTTCCGTCATCTGGCTTATGTTCTTCATGTAGCATTCAGATCGAATGACTCTATGAAATTACGTCGATACTTCCACATATTATGGGTAACGTAGGAGACATCCCTATTTTCCCCCGGGGGTCTTAATTACCACTGCTTAGCTTTCAATTTGCCTCTGACCATCAAATTAAATGTGAATAACCCGTCCTCCTCTCTTTGAAACAAGGGGCGCTTCCGGTTCTGTGCGTGCTTCAAACAATTTTGTCTTCTCCATATTACCATATCTCTAGAGCCAATAATTTTCTATGAGGAACTACTGAACTCAATCACTTGCTGCCGTTACTCAACAGTTTTCTGTTGAGGTCTATCCCGTAGAGGTAGTCAAATTGGATCAGTGATCGATTTCTAGGTTTCGTCGTAAACCTAATTGGTTACTTCCAATTACGTAAATCAATAGTTCAAACCGCACTCAAAGGTAGGGCATTTCCCATTGATATAGGAACTTTTGTACCAGAAACAATAGTATCTCCAATTATAGCCCCTCTGGGATGTAAAATATATCTCTTCTCACCATCCCCATAGTGTATGAGACAAATGTATGCATTTCGATTAGGGTCGTATTCTATGGTTACGATTCTACCAGATATGTCTTTTTGATTCCGTCGAAAATCTATTTTACGGTATAGGCGCTTATGACCTCCCCCTCTATGCCTTGCGGTAATGATTCCTCTGGAATTACGACCTTTACCACAACGGTGCCGTCCATGGATCAAATTATTTCGTGGATTGGATTTCACTTGCCTGTCTACGGTTCCCTTGCGTGTGCTCGGGATAGGTGTTTTGTATAAATGTTTCGCCGTATTATTAAGTATTCTCCTTTAGTTTTTTTCTCTATCTAGAAGTGGAATAGAATAACCCGGTTGAAGGGTAATGATCATACGTCTGTAATGCATTGTATGGCCCAGAATAGGTCCTATTCTTCTACCTTTTCCAGGTAGTCGATGGCTATTCACAGCTACCACCTTAACACCAAAGAAGAGTTCGACCCAATGCTTTATTTCTGTCTTAGTGAATCCCGATTCGACATTAAAAGTATATTGATTCTTTCCCAATAAACGAAGACTTTTTTCTGTAAATACTGCGTATTTGATTCCATCCATAAATCGACTTTCCCTCCTATGCTCTGAGTTCCAGTATCGATAAGAATTCGAGTTCTTATTGTTCTTATGTTATGGTATGAATATACCATACCAATTCGTTATGTATGGATGATGGATGAGATTCCATGGATAGAGAGCCAGTTCCAATAGACTTATGGAATGTTCCCGTTCGTGTGCATCCAGCAGGAATTGAACCCGCAAATTTACCAATTATGAGTTGGGCGCTTTAACCATTCAGCCATGGATGCTTAACAGGGATCATCGTACATCGTAAATAACCAATTTTCATATAGAAAGACATATCATAGAAAAATGAAATCGAAAATATTCCGAGATGGCAAATATTCGGAGATGACTATGAAAACACCTCTCTGGATCCTCGAATTGAAAGAGAGATTGAGAGGGATCAAGAATCCTAATTCTCGCTATTTGGAATGGATCCAATTCTATTGAGTCTGACTCATAGTGATCATTTCTCTTTAGCAAAGAATGACCTTGGTTAT
>NW_028259461.1:6971882-6974382 GCF_056163025.1 Triticum urartu | reverse complement strand
ACTCTGGACAATTTCGAAATCAGGCCAAGCGTCTTAATACATATGCAAAAAAATTCATTATTGGCCCACCATTGATTAGAAGATTTAGCTTGTATGAATCGCTATTGGTTTGATACGAATAATGACAATCGTTTCAGTATGTTAAGGATACAGATGTATCCACAATTCATTTAGAGTTACTTAATAGTCTATTTCTTATACCATATCTCTATCCCGTGAAATTCTCGAGCCAAAAGATGGATGCATATGCTGTGTTTCATTTTGCTAAATGATATCAATTAAATGGTGTATCAATTCCATAAATTGCATATAGCAATAAATAAATCAGCAAAATTCTTTCTAATATTTTAGATAGAAGAAACATTTCTTCTATCTAAAATATTAGAAAGAATGTACCCTTCTATCCAAATCCAATTTGCATCGATAAAATAAATCCAAATTCCAGTAGTAGATGAATAATTGCAAATTTGTGTGTGTACGAGATTAGAATAACTTCAAAATAACTGACATAATTTTGTATTTTTCCTGATCAGAAAAATACATGAAAAAGAAAGGAGGTAGAAAAATTTTTGGATTTATGGTTAAAGAAGAAAAAGAAGAAAACAGGGGTTCTGTTGAATTTCAAGTATTCAGTTTCACCAATAAGATACGGAGACTTGCTTCACATTTGGAATTACACAAAAAAGATTTTTCATCGGAAAGAGGTCTACGAAGACTTTTGGGAAAACGTCGACGTTTGCTGGCTTATTTGGCAAAGAAAAATAGAGTACGTTATAAGAAATTAATCGGTCAGTTGAATATTCGGGAGCAGTAATTTAATCGTTCAAATTTTTTTCTTGTTTTATTATTTTTTTAGTAGTCTTATAGTAGTCTTAGATTTTTCATTTTGATGAGCCTCGCTTTGAGGAATTCATGGAATAATCCATTTTCATGGAATAATGAATTAAGGAAGAAAGGATATGAGTCTACCGCTTACAAGAAAAGATCTCATGATAGTCAATATGGGCCCTCAACACCCATCAATGCATGGTGTTCTTCGACTGATCGTTACTCTCGATGGTGAGGATGTTATTGATTGTGAACCCATATTAGGGTATTTACACAGAGGAATGGAAAAAATCGCGGAAAACCGAACTATTATACAATACTTACCTTATGTAACAAGGATATAGAGAGATTGTAGAAAGGGGATAGGATAGTTATTTTTGCAAGAGACTTGTTGTAAATTCCTTAACTTAAGAAAGAAAAAAGAATAAAAACACAGATACATAACATAAAAAAAAGAATAAATAAGACGAGATTCGACCTCCCCCTACATATTTAATTTCCTCTCCTATACAAAAACTAGCAAGACCCACTCCATTGGTAATTCCATCAATAACACCCTTATCAAAAAACTCCGTGAGTTCGGTTAACCCTCTTATACCGAGGGTAAAGACCCTAGTATAGAAAATATCTATATAACCACGATTATATGACCAACTGTATATATTTTTTTTTACTTGATCTAAAAATTCTTTTTTAGGATTTCCTTTGTAAAAAGAGTTTATTAAATCCAAATTCTGAAAAAAAGAATAAGCGGATCCATAGAAGATATATGCTATGAATAAACCAAAGATAGCTAGACTTACAGAAGAAATTGCATTAGTAATAAATTCATATGAATTTACAAAAGAATTAGAACTTTCCTGGGTAAAGTTTATTGAGGGAGTTAACCACTTTGATAATATGGTTAACTCTGCTATTCCATTACCAATTCCTCCATTATCAAAAGAGATTCCTATGAATCCAATGAACAAAGTGAAAAGTAGTAATATAAGAAGAGGAAATAACATAGTATTTCCCGTTTCATGCGGATAGGCAAAAGTTTTTTTAGCCCCAAAAGACGTAGTAAAGGATCCTATCCTATTTCTTGTATTACCTTGAATTTTTGGTATATTTTGTGAAAAAAAAGAAACTCCACTCTTCGTTGTTGATAAAACGAAATCCCTATTCACTCCTTTGGGTATCCTTTTTCCCCATAAGGATATTGAATACAAGGAACTCTCTTTAGTGCTACTGTAATTTTGAAAATGAACACGCAAATACCCATCAAATGTAAGTAAATATATCCGAAACATATAAAAGGCAGTTAATCCTGCAGTAAAGGAGGCTATTATTCCAAAAAAGGGCGAATACAACCAACTATTACTAAGGATTTCATCTTTGGACCAGAAGCAAGCAAGAGGTGGAATACCACAAAGAGAAAGTGTACCCCATAAAAAAGTAGTTCTTGTGATTGGAATGTATTTTCTTAAACCGCCCATAAGAACCATATTTTGACTTTTATCTGGTGAATATCCAACAAGAGGTTCCATTGAATGAATAACGGATCCGGATCCCAAGAACAATAAAGCTTTTGAATAAGCATGAGTGATCAAATGGAATAAAGCAGCTTGATAAGAACCTATACCTAGAGCTAACATCATATAACCCAATTGAGACATTGTAGAATAGGCTA
>NW_028259461.1:6899474-6917188 GCF_056163025.1 Triticum urartu | reverse complement strand
TAGAGCAGTTTGGTAGCTCACGAGGCTCATAACCTTGAGGTCACGGGTTCGATTCCCGTCTCCGCACTTAGCAGTCTGTATAAAAGGACTATTCTATTTCTCTAGATATGTATGGTAGAGGGGCGTATCCAACCCTTTTTTATTCATTAGTTCCCGGCCCTAGAGGGCAAAATTGAGCAGTTTGCGAAGTCACTTGCCTTCAAAAAAAGAAGGCGCAAGGCCTCTCCCTACCCTGCAGAAAATAAAAATGAAACGAAAGGGACAGTCTACCTCTCCCTTCCCTTTAAAAAAAGTTTGCCCGTTGTTTGTCTCAGTTAATACCCAATTTTTGGAGCTCTGTTGGCGAGTTCTATTTCTGCCTCTGGAGCGCCCTCTTTTTTTGAGTGGGATGCAAAGGAAGGGTAAGATAGTAAGGGATACGGCACTAGACTAACACCTAATTAATACTTAATTTAATATAAGTAGTTAAACAGTTAACTAGACTAAACTTTTTATCATAGTACTTTGATAAATTAAGCGGGCGAGCGGCGGGAATCGAACCCGTATCTTCTCCTTGGCAAGGAGATATTTTACCATTGAACTACGCTCGCTACGGTATATATTTTATAGCGTATATCCGCCTGGGTCGACCTTCTATGTCTGGGTCGACCGTTTCATTTCATTTTCTATTATATTAGAGTTTTCCTTTTTTTATTATCTGTCAATGAATATTCTAATGGGAATGGAATTTCATAATACTGAAAGAGAAGAGCTAGCAATTCGGAACGCAAATTGCGTTTTAATACGTCTCACTATTCTAATTTTTTAGAAGAAATGGCCTTTATTATTTCTTTTTTATGGGGTTAATAAATATTAACCAAATTTCATTTAAGAAATGAGAGAATTCAGAATAGCTACGAGAAAGACTAGTCCAATCCATAATGATGTACCGGAAAATACAACATTTTTATTATTTGACCAACCATCAGGAGAAGCAAATACAAGGGGTACACTAATTACTAAGACTGAGGAAGTCGCAATTAATGCAAAAACAGCTAATTGGAAAGCAATAGTCATATTTCTAATCCTCCAAGCTACCATCAAATAAAGTTGACTACATATTTGATCCCTCACTTAAACCAAAATTGTAAAAAAATACAAGAAGTAGGAGGGGTTTAATCATGAATCCATTGATTCTTCTCTTTAATTCAAATTTATTACTTAAACCGCTTTTTTATTTGGATATGGGGGTGAGAAGAGATTATTTACTCTTTATTTCACAAGCGGGTATAGCGGATCCTGTATCCGTGTATACAGTATACAGAGATATATCGAAAAGGAACTTGTATCTGATATCTTTCTAGAGGCTAATAAATCTTTTTATTTTTTATATGGCTATGTTCTATTTGTAGGAGTAAAATAAGGATTAGGCTGTGGAGAGATGGCTGAGTGGTTGATAGCTCCGGTCTTGAAAACCGGTATAGTTCTAGGAACTATCGAGGGTTCGAATCCCTCTCTCTCCTTTTGCTTATTGAATACGTTTGTTTCTTTCATTTTTATTTATTTTTTTTTTCTGTCCCTTATCTTTCTTTCATAAAAAGGAATGAATGGCTCGGCTAGATGGAATAACCGAGCCAGAACAGAAAAAAAGTAGAACAGGTATAAATAAGAAAATCTTAGTTAAGAGGGTTCATGTAAAGAACAGGTTCCAAATCACGATCGATTCCCTTTTCAAAACCTGCTGCAGCAGCTCGGGCTCTTCCTGCATGCCATAAATGGCCCACAAAAAAGAAGAATCCTAGAACAAAATGAGAAGTTGATAACCAACTTCTAGGAGAGACATAATTAACTGCATTGATCTCGGTAGCTACGCCACCCACGGAATTTAAAGAGCCTAAAGGAGCGTGGGTCATATATTCTGCTGAGCGTCGTTCTTGCCAAGGTTGTATGTCTTTTTTCAACCTACTCAAGTCCAAACCGTTGGGGCCCCTTAGAGGTTCTAACCATGGAGCACGAAGGTCCCAAAAACGCATAGTTTCCCCTCCAAAGATAACCTCCCCAGTTGGGGAACGCATTAGATATTTACCTAAACCTGTGGGTCCTTGAGCGGATCCCACATTAGCTCCAAGACGCTGGTCTCTAACTAGAAAAGTAAATGCTTGAGCTTGAGAAGCTTCTGGCCCGGTGGGTCCATAAAACTCACTCGGATAAGCTGTATTATTGAACCATACAAAACAACAAGCGATAAAACCAAAGACAGATAAAGCAGCTAAACTATAAGACAAGTAAGCTTCTCCAGACCATACAAATGCACGGCGAGCCCATGCGAAGGGTTTGGTTAAAATATGCCAAATTCCGCCAAATACACAAATAAAACCCAACCATACATGCCCACCAATTATATCTTCTAAATCATCTACACTAACAATCCACCCTTCTCCACCAAAAGGAGATTTTAGTAAATAACCAAATATAACACTGGGACTAAGGGTCAAATTGGTAATTTTTCTTACATCTCCCCCCCCAGGGGCCCAGGTATCATATACACCGCCAAAATAAAGAGCCTTGAGTACTAGAAGAAAAGCACCTAGACCTAACAAAATTAAGTGAATACCCAAAATTGTAGTCATTTTATTTCTATCTTTCCAGACATAACCAAAGAATGGAAAAGATTCCTCAAGAGTCTCGGGTCCCAGAAGCGCGTGATAAATGCCACCGAAGCCTAAGACTGCGGAGGAAATTAGGTGAAGTACGCCAGATACAAAGTACGGAAAAGTATCTAGAACTTCCCCCCCTGGCCCTACTCCCCAACCTAGAGTAGCTAAGTGTGGAAGTAAAATCAACCCTTGTTCATACATGGGCTTTTCTGGTACGAAATGGGCCACTTCAAATAGGTTCATTGCTCCGGCCCAGAATACGATTAATCCGGCATGAGCTACATGAGCTCCAAGCAGTTTACCGGACAAATTGATAAGTCTGGCATTCCCAGCCCACCAAGCAAAGCCGGTGGTTTCTTGGTCACGACCAGCTAAAACGAAAGTTCCATTAAAGAGCGTTTCCACGTGGTAGAACCTCCTCAGGGAATATAAGATTTTCATGAGGCTGATCCTGAGCTGCCATCCACGCACGAATACCCTCGTTTAAAAGAATATTTTTGGTGTAGAAAGTCTCAAATTCAGGATCTTCCGCTGCACGGATTTCCTGGGAAACAAAGTCATAGGCACGTAAGTTCAGAGCCAAGCCAACTACGCCAATAGCACTCATCCATAAACCGGTGACGGGTACAAATAGCATAAAGAAATGTAACCAACGTTTATTGGAAAAAGCAACACCAAAGATTTGGGACCAAAAGCGGTTAGCAGTGACCATTGAATAAGTTTCTTCAGCTTGAGTTGGGTTAAAAGCACGGAAGGTATTTGCACCATCACCGTCCTCAAATAGAGTGTTTTCTACGGTCGCTCCATGAATAGCGCATAGCAGAGCCGCACCTAATACTCCGGCAACTCCCATCATATGAAATGGGTTCAACGTCCAATTATGAAATCCTTGGAAGAAAAGGATGAATCGAAATATCGCTGCTACGCCAAAACTCGGCGCAAAGAACCAACCAGATTGCCCCAGTGGATAAATAAGGAATACAGAAACAAAAACAGCAATTGGACCAGAGAATGAGATTGCATTATAAGGCCGCAATTGAACAGACCGAGCAAGTTCAAATTGGCGTAACATGAAACCTATTAGTGCAAAAGCCCCGTGGAGAGCTACAAAAGTCCATAGACCGCCTAATTGACACCAACGAGTAAAATCTCCTTGTGCTTCGGGCCCCCATAGTAGCAACAAAGAGTGTGCTAAACTATTGGCAGGGGTAGAAACTGCTGCGGTTAAGAAATTACAACCTTCCAAATAGGAACTAGCCAATCCATGGGTATACCAAGAAGTTACAAAAGTTGTCCCTGTAAACCAACCCCCTAAAGCGAAATAAGCACAAGGAAAGAGCAATAGGCCAGACCATCCTACAAAAACGAAACGGTCCCTTCGTAACCAGTCATCCATAGTATCAAATAGATCATTTTCTTCTTTAGGAATTCTACCAAGGGCTATAGTCATAGTGATCCTCCTATTCAATTACTTCAACCATTTCCGAGCACCTCATATCACTTTCCAAGGCATATGATAGTTTTATTATCTGTGGACGATTTCTTTCTCGTTCAATGCCCTTTTTCAATGGTCTCGAAGAGAGAAATTTCCCATTTTTATCTATGGAGTCACAGTCACAACCGAGGTCGTGGTAAATCCATGAATTTGATTCGATTTGTTTTTCTTATACTATTTATTTGTTTTTCTTATACTATAGAAATAGAAATAAATTGTTTTTCTTATACTATAGAAAGAAATAAACCTTTGAATTCAGCATTATTCCAAGACTCCTATTTCAAAGTCTATCTTTTAAGGGAAAAATGCAAATAAAAGTAACCCTTCTTTTCCCATTCCCTCTCTATTGCATGGGTGGAAGAACTAAAATAATAGAGGATTCTGAAAAAAAAAAATGGACCTTCGAAATCCAATTTTATGTGTAGCGCAAAGGAGTTGCGATTTCTTCTTATTCCTATAGAACATCTAGTAACAAGAATATGAAATCGTAAATAGCGAAAAATTCTTGTCTTGCGCGGTCTAAGTCTAAGGAAATAAAAAAAATTCGCTTATACAATTTCATCTACATCGAATTTATATATCAGAATAGCGGATAGAGGCATCATTAAAGGAGTCAGGTCTACTTACTTTATGCTTCTTTCCAATTTTATGGTGGATTTGATAAGAACCCTTTTTGCTTTCTTGATAAATAATCGACAAAAAAAGCGTTTTTTTTATATAACCTGCTTGTTTTATTATAATTATAACAAGTCCTATATGGAAATGCCCGCTAAAGAGAAAATCTATTTGATTGTCTCTCGGCCAATATCGATTTTTAGAAAGAAAAAACAAGAATTTTCTTCTTTTTTTATTAACATTAAGAAAAAAGAATATAATTAAAATGGAATTGGCAATATAATTTTTATAGACTTTTGAAAGAAAAAAAAGGGGTTTTTTGCAACCGTTATTTCTTATTTCTTGCCTATATCATATCACGGAAACCTTTCGCTTTGGAACGTGGAGAGATGGCTGAGTGGACTAAAGCGGCGGATTGCTAATCCGTTGTACAATTTTTTTGTACCGAGGGTTCGAATCCCTCTCTTTCCGCTCCCTTGGATCATTTGGGACTTTCGAATTGGAAAGAATTCTGACCCCCGGATTTTCTCATAGATAAATGTACGAAACAAATCCAATAAGAAAAAAAAAAACTGAATTTTTACTCCTCGCGTCCAGGATTCCGTCCTGGGTCATTAGATAAGAATCCAAAGATAAAGAGTGAAACAAAGAATATCACTACTGTATAAACAAAAAGTTTGAGAGTAAGCATTACATAATCTCCAAGATTTTTTTTTAAGGAATAGATTACCAGTTTTTCCTTACCACACGGATCCACTAGGATGGTTTTTTTTTATACCTAAAAATGCAAAAAAGAATTCTTGAAAAAAATTGCAAGAATTCTTTTATAATAAGCACTCTTATCAATAGCAAAAATAGGGTTAGGTGGTTAGGTATTGTGTAGGTACCTTTAGGTACCTGCTCAACCTAGGTGCAGGGGAGTAGAAAGGCTGATCCAAATTTATTGCTGTAGCTACCCATTCAATGTAGAAGAATTTAAATTTTAGAATCGAAGGTTCATAATATAAAAATATAAAACTTCTCGGCTTTTACCCATTTTAAAATTTTTTTGGAATGAACACATCATTCAATTTGGCATACAGAGTACTAAAGATTTCATCGAAAACTTACAGCAGCTTGCCAAACAAAGGCTAATAGAAAAAAGAATAGAGGTATAACAGGCATAATATCCACGATTGGATTGAAAATAGCATAAGCTTCGGGTAATTTGGCAAAGAAAAAACTAGTAGGATAAAGAACAGAATTAAAACAGATACAGGTTAAACTAAGTATATTAGGCATAACAAGCATTTCATTCTTGTAGAGTAAATAATTGGATTTTTCTTGAGTTATTTTTTTAAGGGAAAGAAGGAAAAGGCAGATTCAAAATCTTTTTTCTTCGGACTTTCCCAAACACAAAATACCTCCTTGTATTCGCACTCTCAAATGAGAGTGGAATAAATTCGACTTTCATATAATATCTTAATAGAATTCCATGTAATGATCAATGCATTTTTTTGATTCTATATTATCCGCATGTGTAGAATACTAGCAAGAGAATATCCCTCCTTTTTTATGTAATTGAAATGGTATTGACGAATAACAAATAAACATACTAGTGTTTATTAGTGTCGCATAAAACCCGAAATGGGGCGTGGCCAAGTGGTAAGGCAGCGGGTTTTGGTCCCGTTACTCGGAGGTTCGAATCCTTCCGTCCCAGATTGTTTCTGATGAAACAAACGGTGAAATCATATAGTATTCCGTACGAGACAAAAGTTTATTAAAGAGAATAATGATATCTTATTCTTTCTCAGAAAACATAATAAAGTCTTAAGTCCAGTCAAATTGACTATCTTTATTTTCATGAAAAAATGGGATCTATCAAGCACATTCAGGATATGCCTCTACTATAAAATCACTTAGTCATATTTTTTTCTTCCTTTTGGTATTCGAGTTGAAGAAGTACGAGAATTCTATAACTACCAAAAACTTTCAATCTTTTCATTGGAATAGTTTATTTAGTTATTATAGTTAATTGTTTTTGGTACTGAAAAAATATATTACTACTAGAATTCTAATTCTAGTAATTAAATTAATTAAACTTTTTTGGAGGTTGATAGTTTATTTATTGAGGAAGAGTCAATCCTTCTTTTCTCACTTCAAGATTGATCATCTCGAGCCATCCGTTGAGGGTGGAAATTTAAGAATAAATAAGTTTTAAGCAAACTTGTTTAGTCGTCTTTTTCAAACTATGTTTCATTCATATGATAGAATTTTAATATGGGTTTAAATAAATTGGATCTTGGCGGAGGCTTCCCGGATAAATACTTACTTTCTTTTATCCATATTGCTCCATAGATAGCAAGTTTTAATTAGTATAAAAAAACTAAACCAATGACTATTCATGATTCCATCCATATTGGATCAATTCTCTATACCACTTTGCAATGAAAAGAGGAATGTTTGTTATGGTAAAACTTCGTTTAAAACGATGTGGTAGAAAGCAACGTGCGACTTGAAGGACATGATCGATTGTGGATTTTGCTATCCATCATTTTCCATAGTAATGAAAATGCTCTTGGCTCGACATAGCCTGTTCTATTCGTTCCGAACCAAATTTGCGCTGGGTTTAAGTAACATAGTACACGATGGAGCTCGAGAGGACAGAATTTTTTTTATCAAGGGAAAGAATCTAGGGTTAGTGAAAACTAATAAATTAGGCCAACTTTGTCAGTCTATCCTTAATATAGAAATAAATCGAAAGGTTAAAATAAGAAGAAAGTCCAATAAAAGTATATCAGAATCAATCCCTCTTATTAGATTTCTATAGAAGAGATAAATGCTTTATCGAAGGAAATAAGAAAAAAGGGTATGTTGCTACTCTTTTGAAAGAAAAAAATAGGAATTCCCGAAGTAATGTCTAAACCCAAGGATTTCACAAATCAAAGATAAAGGATTCCAGAACAAGTAAACACAATTTTCAATTGTCTCAACAACAGAGTTGGATTAGAATAAGGAATAAAAGTCAATTCGTTCGAAATGAGACAAAGAAAAGAGTTTAAAGACGACTCAAAAATTTTGGAAGGATTTTGCCTTCGAAGTTTGTCAGGCAAAATTAGCCCACTTGAGTCATGAGTATAAATGAAATTTGTTTTTTCTGTAAGGAAATTAATGCACGTCATAGTCTAATTTCTATTATTATCGACAGAAATTCGAATCATTTTCTCGAGCCGTATGAGGAGAAAACCTCATATACGTTTCTAGGGGGGGGCGTTGTTTATCTACATCTATCCCAATAAGCTGTCTATCGAATCGTTGCAATTGATGTTCGATCTCGAAGAGAAGGAAGAGATCTTCAAAAAGTAGGTTTTTATGATCCGATAAAGAATCAAACTTGTTTAAATGTTCCAGCTATTCTCTATTTCCTTGAAAAGGGTGCTCAACCAACAAGAACTGTTTATGATATTTTAAGGAAGGCAGAATTCTTTAAAGAAAAAGAAAGAACTTTGAGTTAATTGAAGAACTAAATGAATCAAAAAATAGGATAGGAGAAGATTATTAGTATTCCTAGTTGTCTAATTATTTAGACACAATTTACCTCTTTTTTAATCCTATTTGGATTTATATTATATCGTGCCAATCCAACATAAGCCCCTATTTTATTTACTTTTTCTATCTAATTTGTTTTCTTACCATTGTATTTCCATTGACAAAGGTCTATTGAACAAATAGAATTTGTAGATAGATGGGTCTCTTTATCCTCACTCCATATTCAATTTTTCCGCCTACACTTCGCTCAAATGATAAGGGTGTTCCTCTTGCATGTATTCTCATACAATATAATATATATTTTTTATAATATATATTTTTTGTTAATAAAAATCGCTAAAAATAAGGAGAATTTGGCCATCGTGATTAGGGTCGCTCTTTTTTTAACTTTACTTTAGTGGAATTTCACCGGACCTGTTCGTTTTGGCATTTGAGTGTTTTTCATGGTCGATAAAAAAAATCTTTTGATGTCTTGCTAGTTCAATGTTTTGACAGAAGCGCGCGGTGTAATTCCATTGATTTTTGGATTTCGATCGTATCTAAGATCCTTTTTTTATCTGGGTTGCTAACTCAATGGTAGAGTACTCGGCTTTTAAGTGCGACTATGATCTTTTACACATTTGGATGAAACAACAAATTCGTCCAGACTCTTGGTAGAGTCTAGAAGACCACGACTGATCCTCAAAGGTAATGAATGGAAAAAATAGCATGTCGTAATAAAATCAATCTTTTTTGAATGGAATCCAAAATTACGATTTTCTGGGTCTAATGAATAAATGGATAGAGCCTGGCTCCAATTCTGGTAAAATAAAAAGCAACGAGCTGAACTTCCTAATTGGAATGATTCCCCGCTCTAATTAGACGTTAAAAATAGATTAGTGCCGGATGCGGGGAAAGGTTGGGTTTTCCTATGAGTGGACCCTTTATTTTTTCTTTTTTTTTTTAGAAATCCTAATTATTCTTGATTATGGATTGAATAAGGGATGTTATGGATTGAATGTGTAAAAGAAGCAGTATATTGATAAAGAGGCTGTATTCCAAAGTCAAAAGAGCGATTGGCCTGCAAAAATAAAAAACTTGTTCTGTTCTTTTTTTTTAATTAGAACAAACATAAACTAATTGGGTAGAAAAGGAGCAGAAAAAGATCTGTGGATTAGACTCCCTTTCTTTCCAGGGTTTGTATTAAAAATGCAACACCCTGTTCTGACCATATTGCACTATGTATCATCATTCGATAAACCGAGAAATGCTTCTTCTCTCTGATTCAAGTAGAAATACAAATGGAAAAATTCGAAGGGTATTCAGAAAAACATAAATCTCGTCAACAATACTTTGTCTACCCACTTCTCTTTCAGGAATATATTTATGCATTTGCCCACCATTATGGATTAAATGGTTCTGAACCTGTGGAAATAGTTGTTAGTTGTAATAACAAGAAATTTAGTTCACTACTTGTGAAACGTTTAATTATTCGAATGTATCAGCAGAATTTTTTGGATAACTCGGTTAATCATCCTAACCAAGATCGATTATTGGATTACAAAAATTATTTTTATTCTGAGTTTTATTCTCAGATTCTATCTGAAGGGTTTGCGATCGTTGTGGAAATCCCATTCTCGCTACGGGAATTTTTTTGTCTGAAAGAAAAAGAAATACCAAAGTTTCAGAATTTACGCTCTATTCATTCAATATTTCCCTTTTTAGAAGACAAATTTTTGCATTTGGATTATCTATCACATATAGAAATACCCTATCCTATCCATTTGGAAATCCTGGTTCAACTCCTTCAATACCGTATCCAAGATGTTCCATCTTTGCATTTATTGCGATTCTTTCTCAACTATTATTCGAATTGGAATAGTTTTATTACTTCAATGAAATCCATTTTTTTTTTTCAAAAAGAAAATAAAAGACTATTTCAATTCCTATATAACTCTTATGTATCAGAATATGAATTTTTTTTGTTGTTTCTTCGTAAACAATCTTCTTGCTTACCATTAGCATCTTCTGGAACTTTTCTGGAACGAATCCACTTTTCTAGGAAGATGGAACATTTTGGGATAATGTACCCTGGTTTTTCTCGGAAAACCCTATGGTTCTTTATGGATCCTCTTATGCATTATGTTCGATATCAAGGAAAGGCAATTCTTGCATCAAAAGGCACTTTTTTTTTGAAGAAGAAATGGAAATGCTACCTTATCAATTTCTGGCAATATTATTTCTGTTTTTGGACTCAGCCGCGAAGAATCCATATAAACCAATTAGCAAACTCTTGCTTCGATTTTATGGGGTACCTTTCAAGTGTACAAAAAAGTTCTTTGTTAGTAAGGAATCAAATGCTGGAGAATTCATTTCTAATAGATACTCGAATGAAAAAATTCGATACCATAGTCCCCGCTACTCTCCTCATAGGATACTTATCAAAAGCTCAATTTTGTACTGGATCGGGGCATCCTATTAGTAAACCCATTTGGACAGATTTATCAGATTGGGATATTCTTGATCGATTTGGTCGGATATGTAGAAATCTTTTTCATTATCATAGTGGATCTTCGAAAAAACGGACTTTGTATCGACTAAAGTATATACTTCGACTTTCATGTGCTAGAACTTTAGCTCGTAAACATAAAAGCACGGTACGAACTTTTATGCAACGATTGGGTTCGGCATTTTTAGAAGAATTTTTTATGGAAGAAGAGCAAGTTTTTTCTTTGATGTTCACCAAAACAACTCTTTTTTCTTTCTGTGGATCACACACTGAGCGTATTTGGTATTTGGATATTATACGTATCAATGACCTGGTCAACCCTCTTAATTAATCATTAGACGAAATTAAGAAACAGGAAAGGGTTGATAAATGATCAAGAAAAAACTTTTCTATTTTTCATTCTGAAATGTTCTTTTTATTATAATAAAGAGTAGGTGAATCAACTTACTAATTAAAAAAATTAGTAGAACTTCCTCTTTGGAATAGAAATTGGCTATTTCTACATAGGGAAAGTCGTGTGCAATGAAAAATGCAAGCACGATTTGGGGAGGGATTTTTCTCTATTGTAACAAGGAAGAATTATCTACTCCATCCGACTAGTTCCGGGTTCGAGTCCCGGGCAACCCATATAGAAAAGACCCATCAAAGTTTTTCACTTTGACTCACTTCATTTACAAATACAAAATTATTGGTTTGGTTAATTTAGTTATATGGATAGCTAATCTTTGGGCTGACTTGGTTGACATTGGTATATAGTCTATGTTATACTGTTAAATAACAAGCCTTCTATTATCTATATTCTAGTTAATACGTGTGCTTGGGAGTCCTTGCAATTTGAATAAACCAAGATCTTACCATGACTGCAATTTTAGAGAGACGCGAAAGTACAAGCCTGTGGGGTCGCTTCTGCAACTGGATAACTAGCACTGAAAATCGTCTTTACATCGGATGGTTCGGTGTTTTGATGATCCCTACCTTATTGACCGCAACTTCTGTATTTATTATCGCCTTCATCGCTGCCCCTCCAGTAGATATTGATGGTATTCGTGAGCCTGTTTCTGGTTCTTTACTTTATGGAAACAATATTATCTCTGGTGCTATTATCCCTACTTCTGCGGCGATCGGATTGCACTTTTACCCAATTTGGGAAGCTGCATCTGTTGATGAGTGGTTATACAATGGTGGTCCTTATGAGCTAATTGTTCTACACTTCTTACTTGGTGTAGCTTGTTATATGGGTCGTGAGTGGGAACTTAGTTTCCGTCTGGGTATGCGTCCTTGGATTGCTGTTGCATATTCAGCTCCTGTTGCAGCTGCTACTGCTGTTTTCTTGATTTACCCTATTGGTCAAGGAAGCTTTTCTGATGGTATGCCTTTAGGAATCTCTGGTACTTTCAACTTTATGATTGTATTCCAGGCAGAGCACAACATCCTTATGCATCCATTCCACATGTTAGGTGTAGCTGGTGTATTCGGCGGTTCCCTATTCAGTGCTATGCATGGTTCCTTGGTAACCTCTAGTTTGATCAGGGAAACTACTGAAAATGAATCCGCTAATGAGGGTTACAAATTTGGTCAAGAGGAAGAAACTTATAATATTGTGGCTGCTCATGGTTATTTTGGCCGATTAATCTTCCAATATGCTAGTTTCAACAACTCTCGTTCTTTACACTTCTTCTTGGCTGCTTGGCCTGTAGTAGGAATCTGGTTCACTGCTTTAGGTATTAGTACTATGGCTTTCAACCTAAATGGTTTCAATTTCAACCAATCTGTAGTTGATAGTCAAGGTCGCGTTATTAATACTTGGGCTGATATCATCAACCGTGCTAACCTTGGTATGGAAGTAATGCACGAACGTAATGCTCACAACTTCCCTCTAGACTTAGCTGCTGTTGAAGTTCCATCTATTAATGGATAAGGTTTTTCTGCTAACATATAAGAATTTTTGAAGACAGAAATACCCAATATCTTGTTCTAGCAAGATATTGGGTATTTCTGTCTTTATTTTGAATCTTTTTTTCTTCTTAATCTTTCTATTCAGAATTCAGTTAACGACGAGATTTAGTATCCTTTCTTGCATTTTCATAACTCGTGAAATGCCGAGTAGGCACGAATTCCCCCAATTTGCGACCTACCATAGGATTTGTTATGTAAATAGGTATATGTTCCTTTCCATTATGAATCGCGATTGTATGGCCAACCATTGTGGGTAGAATGCTAGATGCCCGGGACCACGTTACTATTGTTTCTTTCTCCTCCTTCATATTGACCTTTTCTATCTTTGCCAATAAATGATGAGCTACAAAAGGATTCGTTTTTTTTCGTGTCACAGCTGATTACTCCTTTTTTCCTTTTTAAAGAGTGGCATTCTATGTCCAATATCTCGATCGAAGTACGGAGGTCAGAATAAATAGAATAATGATCAATGGAAAAAAGAAAAAAATCCTTTAGCTGGATAAGGGGCGGATGTAGCCAAGTGGATCAAGGCAGTGGATTGTGAATCCACCATGCGCGGGTTCAATTCCCGTCGTTCGCCCATCGCATTATTGCAAATTCCAAAAATGCAATTTTCCATATTCCTAGTTACGTATTTACTTACGGCGACGAAGAATAAAACTATCGCTATATTTTTTCCTTTTCCTAGTTCTTCTTCCAAGCGCAGGATAACCCCAAGGGGTTGTGGGTTTTTTTCTACCAATGGGAGCTTTCCCTTCACCGCCCCCATGGGGGTGGTCCACAGGGTTCATAACTACCCCTCTTACTACGGGGCGTTTACCTAGCCAACACTTAGATCCGGCTCTACCCAAACTTTTTTGGTTCACCCCAACATTACCCACTTGTCCGACTGTTGCTAAGCAGTTTTGGGATACTAAACGGACCTCCCCAGATGGTAATCTTAAAGTGGCCGATTTACCCTCTTTTGCAATGAGTTTCGCTACAGCACCTGCTGCTCTAGCTAATTGCCCACCCCTTCCACGTGTGATTTCTATGTTATGCATGGCCGTGCCTAAGGGCATATCGGTTGAAGTAGATTCTTCTTTTCTCTCAAAAAACCCCTTCCCAAACTGTACAAGCTTCTTCCAAAGCATACGGCTTTCTAGATGTATATGACGATCTCTAGACAGATGGATCTTATATGAATCATATGATGAAGTACCACATGAGTGGATATATAGGAAAGGAATCCAAATCTGCCGAATCGCTCATGTTATGATCTTCTACATCCTAGGTCTCTGCGTTCCGTCATCTGGCTTATGTTCTTCATGTAGCATTCAGATCGAATGACTCTATGAAATTACGTCGATACTTCCACTATTATGGGTAACGTAGGAGACATCCCTATTTTCCCCCGGGGGTCTTAATTACCACTGCTTAGCTTTCAATTTGCCTCTGACCATCAAATTAAATGTGAATAACCCGTCCTCCTCTCTTTGAAACAAGGGGCGCTTCCGGTTCTGTGCGTGCTTCAAACAATTTTGTCTTCTCCATATTACCATATCTCTAGAGCCAATAATTTTCTATGAGGAACTACTGAACTCAATCACTTGCTGCCGTTACTCAACAGTTTTCTGTTGAGGTCTATCCCGTAGAGGTAGTCAAATTGGATCAGTGATCGATTTCTAGGTTTCGTCGTAAACCTAATTGGTTACTTCCAATTACGTAAATCAATAGTTCAAACCGCACTCAAAGGTAGGGCATTTCCCATTGATATAGGAACTTTTGTACCAGAAACAATAGTATCTCCAATTATAGCCCCTCTGGGATGTAAAATATATCTCTTCTCACCATCCCCATAGTGTATGAGACAAATGTATGCATTTCGATTAGGGTCGTATTCTATGGTTACGATTCTACCAGATATGTCTTTTTGATTCCGTCGAAAATCTATTTTACGGTATAGGCGCTTATGACCTCCCCCTCTATGCCTTGCGGTAATGATTCCTCTGGAATTACGACCTTTACCACAACGGTGCCGTCCATGGATCAAATTATTTCGTGGATTGGATTTCACTTGCCTGTCTACGGTTCCCTTGCGTGTGCTCGGGATAGGTGTTTTGTATAAATGTTTCGCCGTATTATTAAGTATTCTCCTTTAGTTTTTTTCTCTATCTAGAAGTGGAATAGAATAACCCGGTTGAAGGGTAATGATCATACGTCTGTAATGCATTGTATGGCCCAGAATAGGTCCTATTCTTCTACCTTTTCCAGGTAGTCGATGGCTATTCACAGCTACCACCTTAACACCAAAGAAGAGTTCGACCCAATGCTTTATTTCTGTCTTAGTGAATCCCGATTCGACATTAAAAGTATATTGATTCTTTCCCAATAAACGAAGACTTTTTTCTGTAAATACTGCGTATTTGATTCCATCCATAAATCGACTTTCCCTCCTATGCTCTGAGTTCCAGTATCGATAAGAATTCGAGTTCTTATTGTTCTTATGTTATGGTATGAATATACCATACCAATTCGTTATGTATGGATGATGGATGAGATTCCATGGATAGAGAGCCAGTTCCAATAGACTTATGGAATGTTCCCGTTCGTGTGCATCCAGCAGGAATTGAACCCGCAAATTTACCAATTATGAGTTGGGCGCTTTAACCATTCAGCCATGGATGCTTAACAGGGATCATCGTACATCGTAAATAACCAATTTTCATATAGAAAGACATATCATAGAAAAATGAAATCGAAAATATTCCGAGATGGCAAATATTCGGAGATGACTATGAAAACACCTCTCTGGATCCTCGAATTGAAAGAGAGATTGAGAGGGATCAAGAATCCTAATTCTCGCTATTTGGAATGGATCCAATTCTATTGAGTCTGACTCATAGTGATCATTTCTCTTTAGCAAAGAATGACCTTGGTTATCAAAGGATTGAACAACCGGGATCCATTTACTTATGATACCTAGTTGGCATTGATAACAAGGATCTAATGAATTATGAGTTTAATAGATCCTCTTTAGCAGAAAGACGTATATTCCTTGCTCATTATCAGACAATCACTTATTCCCAAACCTCGTGTGGGACTAATCGTTTTCATTTACCATCTCATGGAAAACCCTTTTCGTTCCGCTTAGCCCTATCGGGTATTTTAGTGATAGGTTCTGTAGGAACTGGACGATCCTATTTGGTCAAATACCTAACGAAAAATTACGATTTTCCTTTCATTAAGGTACGAGGGCTTCTTATTCCACAAGAACGAAAGCACCTTTTCATTCTTTCATATACTAGGGGTTTTTACTTGGAAAAGACAATGTTCCATACTAAAGGATTCGGGTCCATAACCACGAGTTCCAGTGCACTAGATCTTGTAGCACTTAGCAACGAAGCCCTATCCATTAGTATTCCACATAAGAAATCCATTCTAGAAAAAAATACAATTAGATTAGCTCTTCATAGACAAACTTGGGGTTTGCGAGCCAAGGTAAGATCGGCTCGGGATCATGGGACCCTTTTCTATCAGATAGGAGGGGCTCTTGTACAAAATAGACTTACTAAGTAATAACCCCATAGAATCTATCTATATAAAGATAAAGAGGCAATCGTGTCAGGAAGCGGGTTTTTCTTTGGCCAAAAGGTACTTCGAACTTGGAACGAGCATGAAGAGATTAACGAGACTTCTTTCTCTTTTGAGTTTTTCTGGCGGACCTGCCGCGCAAGATCTTTGGTCTTCCCCTGGAACCGATGAAAAAAAGTGGATCGCTTCTTATGTACTCGCTCAGAATGATTCTTCTCTATCTATAGTTCATGGCCTATTAGAAGTAGAAGGTGCTCTGGTGCAATCCTTACCGACAGAAAAAGATTGCAGTCAGGTTGATAATAGTCGAGTGACATTACTTCGTCGGTCCGAACTAAGGAATCTGTTAGAAATGTTTTGAAATGGATATTGTTCTCTCTTTGATCAGGGATTGCTATATGAAAAGAAGTGGAGTTTGAAAAAGGGAACGGAATGCTCAAACCGGAACTGCTAGAGGAACGAATTTTCAATAGCATAACTTGGGCTCCTAGAATATGGCGCCCTTGGGACAATCTATTTGATTGCAGGGTTTTGTTCCGAAGCAAAGATATCCGCGGAGGCCGGTTCGTTCGTCCTATTCTGATATTCAGGACCAAGAGGTACTGGATTCTCTTTCGGATAGGCCCTGAAAGGAGAAGAAAGGCTGAAATGCCAACGGACCTCTGTCTATTCTCTAATTCACCCGATCCGATAGTACCCGTTTTTGGAACGTCCAGTGCCAAAGTCACTGAATGGGTAAGTCACCAATCCAATCCCTTTGACAAATCGGATGTCATATTAGATATCATATTCTATATATATAGAAATATCATAGATAGAATAGACATATAGAATTTTTGGTCGGCAAATTCGAAGGAATCATTGAGTGAAAAAGGAGCAAAGAATGACAAAAGACGAGACTCTACTAGTCTTCACTCTTGTGGTTTCCTCTTCCTCGGTTTCTGTTTTCTTATTCGGGATCTTGCTTTTCATGGTTCTCATCTCTGCAACTCGCGATTTTCGCGAGAGAACCAAATCCAAGTTGGTGAAGATCATGATTTGGGCTGGCACGGGGATCGTTTGATCGATTTCCTTGATTTGATCGCTACTTAATGGGCGTGCGCTCAAAGGATACAAACAGGGATTCGCAAACAAAAAGGGGAATTCGTAGTCACTTTTTCCTGTCGCGTAAAAAAAAAGTCTTTACGCGAGAGCAATAGAGGTTGGGATACATCTATCTCTTCTGAGCAACCTCTTTTGGATTCTTAAGACCACCCTTGCAGTAGGATACCATCTGCTTTGGGTTCTTTATTATCTCCTTCGAGGGATTTTTAGGATCGTTCAGGCTATATATATTTAGTCTATTTTGGCTTTTACTGTCTACTTTTCTCAGGGAGATGGTTAAGGACCTCAGAAGATAGAGGAGAGCGCCAGGCCCAGATTT
>NW_028259461.1:6848745-6893974 GCF_056163025.1 Triticum urartu | reverse complement strand
TATCGCATTTTTCTTCATCTTACTATTTACTAACGCATAATAAAATCCTGTTAAAAAAATATTTGTTCGTTGACAATTTAAAACAAACCTTCCAAGTACTTCAAGAACTTAAATACTCTTTAATAGATGAAAATAAAAGGATTTCTAATTTCGATAGTAACATAATGTTGGATCCATTCCTTTTGAATTGTCACTTTGTCCATCATGATTCTTGGGAAGAGACATTGGCAATAATTCACCTTGGACAATTTATTTGTGAAAATGTATGTCTATTTAAATCGCACATAAAAAAATCCGGTCAAATTTTCATTGTAAATATGAATTCCTTTGTTATAAGAGCAGCTAAACCTTATTTGGCCACTACAGGAGCAACTGTTAATGGTCATTATGGAGAAATCCTTTACAAGGGAGATAGGTTAGTTACGTTTATATATGAAAAATCGAGATCTAGTGACATAACGCAAGGTCTTCCAAAAGTGGAACAAATCTTTGAAGCGCGTTCAATTGATTCATTATCCCCGAATCTCGAAAGGAGAATTGAGGATTGGAATGAGCGTATACCAAGAATTCTTGGGGTCCCTTGGGGATTCTTGATTGGAGCTGAGCTAACCATAGCCCAAAGTCGTATCTCTTTGGTTAATAAAATCCAAAAGGTTTATCGATCCCAAGGGGTACAGATCCATAATAGACATATAGAGATTATTATACGCCAAGTAACATCAAAAGTGCGGGTTTCCGAAGATGGAATGTCTAATGTTTTTTCGCCTGGGGAATTAATCGGACTATTGCGAGCGGAACGAGCAGGACGAGCTTTGGATGAATCGATCTATTATCGGGCAATCTTATTGGGAATAACAAGGGCTTCCCTGAATACCCAAAGTTTCATATCTGAAGCAAGTTTTCAAGAAACTGCTCGAGTTTTAGCAAAAGCTGCCCTACGAGGTCGCATTGATTGGTTGAAAGGCTTGAAAGAAAACGTAGTTCTGGGGGGGATTATACCTGTTGGTACCGGATTCCAAAAATTTGTGCATCGTTCCCCACAAGACAAGAACCTTTATTTCGAAATAAAAAAAAAAAATCTATTCGCGTCGGAAATGAGAGATTTTTTGTTTCTCCATACAGAATTAGTTTCTTCAGATTCTGACGTAACAAACAATTTTTATGAGACATAAGAACCCCCATAAAAATATTTTTTACTTTACTAGACTTTTGAACTTAGAACACTAACAGGTCAAATTTTAGATTTTTAAGATTTTTATTTTAATAAGTAAAACAAGTCAGTTAATTCATTAAGGTGGTTATGTTTATACCATGTATCAATGGCCAACTCTTATCTTAGTACAAGGTTCTCTCGGAACAATTATTATTTATTTCAAGCTATTTCGGATCTTTCTTAATCTTCAAAAAGAACTAAATTCCGTAATGGAATGGTAGGATTAAAAAAAAGGAAGTGTGGAAAAAATGACAAGAAGATATTGGAACATTAATTTGAAAGAGATGATAGAAGCAGGAGTTCATTTTGGTCATGGTATTAAGAAATGGAATCCTAAAATGGCCCCTTACATTTCGGCAAAGCGTAAAGGTACTCATATTATAAATCTCGCTAGAACGGCTCGTTTTTTATCAGAAGCTTGTGATTTAGTTTTTGATGCAGCAAGTCAGGGAAAAAGTTTCTTAATTGTTGGTACCAAAAAAAGAGCAACAGATTTAGTAGCATCAGCTGCAATAAGGGCTCGTTGTCATTATGTTAATAAAAAGTGGTTCAGTGGTATGTTAACGAATTGGTCGATTACGAAAACTAGACTTTCTCAATTTAGAGACTTAAGAGCAGAAGAAAAAATGGGAAAATTCCACCATCTCCCAAAAAGAGATGTGGCAATCTTGAAGAGAAAATTATCTACTTTGCAAAGGTATCTCGGCGGGATCAAATATATGACGAGATTGCCAGACATTGTGATCGTCCTTGATCAGCAAAAAGAGTATATAGCTCTTCGGGAATGTGCCATTTTGGGGATTCCTACTATTTCTTTAGTCGATACAAATTGTGACCCGGATCTCGCGAATATATCGATTCCAGCCAACGATGACACTATGACTTCAATTCGATTGATTCTTAACAAATTAGTATTTTCAATTTGTGAGGGCCGTTCTCTCTATATAAGAAATCGTTGATTAAGAATATATAGTGAATTCTTGGGCAACTGCGTAAATTTATGGAATCACTTACTTTACTATATCTTTTTTTTTGCATAGAATTTTTTTTGCATAGAAAAAAGAAGGGGAATATTGATATATATTAGAGGGTATTGATATATATTATGATCTGATGTGCTTTCTTGGTATCCTAAATATAAGATTAATACTTCAAGTTGCTGAGTTGAGAAAGAGATGGTTGAATCAAAAGAATTCCTTTTTTGAAGTTCAATTTTTATCAGAGGACAATATGAATATTATACCTTGTTCCATTAAAACACTCAAGGGGTTATACGATATATCGGGTGTAGAAGTAGGCCAACACTTCTATTGGCAAATAGGAGGTTTCCAAATTCATGCCCAAGTACTCATCACTTCTTGGGTCGTAATTACTATCTTGCTAGGTTCAGTTGTCATAGCTGTTCGGAATCCACAAACCATCCCGACCGACGGTCAGAATTTTTTTGAATATGTCCTTGAGTTTATTCGAGACTTGAGCAAAACTCAGATTGGAGAAGAATATGGTCCCTGGGTTCCCTTTATTGGAACTATGTTCCTTTTTATTTTTGTTTCGAATTGGTCGGGTGCTCTTTTACCTTGGAAAATTATAGAGTTACCCCATGGGGAATTAGCAGCGCCCACGAATGATATAAATACTACTGTTGCTTTAGCTTTACTCACGTCAGCGGCATATTTTTATGCTGGTCTTAGCAAAAAAGGATTGAGCTATTTCGAGAAATATATTAAACCAACTCCAATCCTTTTACCAATTAACATCCTAGAAGATTTCACAAAACCATTATCGCTTAGCTTTCGACTTTTCGGGAATATATTGGCGGATGAATTAGTCGTTGTTGTTCTTGTTTCTTTAGTCCCCTTAGTAATCCCTATACCGGTCATGTTTCTTGGATTATTTACAAGCGGTATTCAAGCTCTTATTTTTGCAACATTAGCCGCAGCCTATATAGGTGAATCCATGGAGGGTCATCATTGAATTGACTCTTTTTGGAAATAGTATTTTTTTTTTTTGCAGCTTAGCTCAATTCATGCATGGTTCCAGATAATCTGCTTGGTTGCAAAAAAATAGTTAGAAATGCGTATGAATATATAGCCTAGAGTTGTAGGAGAGAGAATAGAATAGACTATATTATGGAATTTTCAAAGTATATATGCATTAAGGAGGGTGGAGTCAGGCTAGATCTATACTATAATATCCTTAATGTCTATAAGTGGAGTCCTCTTTTATGCAGGTTTCCACTTTAAGCAATGATTTTAGAATCCGATTCAATAGAAAATGAGAAAATATGCAAACAAAATAGAAGAAACAAATGTATATATATAGGATATTATATTATATATTCCTAGGTTAGATTCATTATCTAATCCGATATATGGATATGGAATTCCCTTCTATGTAGTTCGGACAATTCACATTATCATTTCAATTTGATTTCAATTTGTACTTTTTAGTTACTTTACTTCTCCCCAATAGAGCTTAGAAGTAAGAATTTATTGGTTGATTGTATCCTTAACCATTTCTTTTTTTTGACACGAGGAACTACTCACCATGAATCCACTAATTGCTGCTGCTTCTGTTATTGCTGCTGGATTGGCCGTAGGGCTTGCTTCTATTGGACCTGGAGTTGGTCAAGGTACTGCTGCAGGACAAGCTGTAGAAGGTATTGCGAGACAGCCAGAAGCAGAAGGTAAAATACGAGGTACTTTATTGCTTAGTCTAGCTTTTATGGAAGCTTTAACAATTTATGGACTAGTTGTGGCACTAGCGCTTTTATTTGCGAACCCTTTTGTTTAATCTTAAAAAAAAAATTCTTTCGATTTCGATTAGATACTTTTTTCTTTTTTTAGTAAATTGGTATTTGCTTCCACAATTCCAATTATATCAATACTTTATTTAATTTACTCCTATTTATTACTCCTGGAATTATCTATTTATCGGGACAGATAATACCCCATTCTAGGAAGGGCTGAGTTGAGTATTATTAATTTAGAAGATATGCTCACCTTCTTATTTCCCGTCCTTAGTTTAGGAAAGTGGAAAGTTTTTTCCTTTTATTTTAGGAATTTTGGGAACAGAACATTTCAACAAAGGAAGTCTTTCACCGGTCAAACAAGACGTAAGACTTAATCTAAAAGAAATTACTAGATTGAATCTATTTGCATTAAAAAAACCGATCAAAAAAGGGCGAGCGAAGTAAGTGATCGAAAAACTTTGTTCTTTGTTCGTCCTATCTATAAGAGGAGAGCATATGAAAAATGTAACCCATTCTTTCGTTTTTTTAGCTCACTGGCCATCCGCTGGCAGTTTCGGGCTTAATACCGATATTTTAGCAACAAATCTAATAAATCTAACTGTAGTGGTTGGTGTTTTGATTTTTTTTGGAAAGGGAGTGTGTGCGAGTTGTCTATTTCAAGAATAGATTGGATCTATCCGGCTGCACTTTATAATATTTTTTAGTATTTTTCGGATAAATAAGAAAAGGGTGCACGATCTCGACGAATTACTTCTGAATAAATTCAGAAATCATATGGAAGAACCATAGCATTTCGCGACTCATTGGTAAATCAACTTTGATTCTCTATAAACCAAGAATGTGAGACCATTAACACGGTTAAAGCTAAACTGCTTGAAGTCCAGGCAAAAAGAGGTACTCTTTCTACAACTATATTAGTATTAGTACCAATTTAAACGGGAAATAGCTAATGTAAAATTTATCTGATATAGAACACTCATATCGATAAAATGGTTTGAACTATTTACTAGAAAAAAAAGGGGGCACCCTGCCCTTTTTTAACCAATGCCGAATCGACGACCTATGTATAAAAAAGAGAAATTTTTTGGATTTGAAGAAAAAAAAAATAAAAAAGAATTCTATTAATTTTCATTTTCCATTTATTTAGTTAGTTTTTCTTAATGAAATTGAAATTATTAACTAGAGGGCAAATAAAAATAAAGAAACAACTTTGCTGACCATGATATATTTTTATCTAGGCGGAAGAGTCCTCTTAATATTTATCTAGTCTTATATAGGTTTCGGTATATTGAAATATAAACATAAAAAAGAAGATAGAGGATAGGCTCATTACTTAAAAAAAAGATATGGAAATAGCTATAGAAAAAAAAAAAGGAGCGTGAGAGCCAAATGAATCGAAAGATTCATGTTTGGTTCGGGAAGAGATCATAAAAGTTGTAAACTTACAAAATAATCTACTTTCATTAAAAGATTTATTAGATAATCGAAAACAGAGGATCTTGAGTACTATTCGAAATTCAGAAGAATTGCGTAGAGGGACCATTGAGCAACTCGAAAAAGCTCGGATTCGATTACAGAAAGTCGAACTAGAAGCGGATGAGTATCGAATGAATGGATACTCTGAGATAGAACGAGAAAAAGCAAATTTGATTAATGCTACTTCTATTAGTTTGGAACAATTGGAAAAGTCTAAAAACGAAACCCTTTATTTTGAAAAACAAAGGGCAATGAATCAGGTCCGACAGCGGGTTTTCCAACAGGCCGTACAAGGAGCTCTAGGAACTCTGAATAGTTGTTTGAATACCGAGTTACATTTCCGTACGATTCGTGCTAATATTGGCATTCTCGGGTCCCTGGAATGGAAGAAATAATTAAATTAATTAGGCCTTGAACTTCTACTTTCGTTTAGAATTTAGGCATTATTTTTCCCCTTGCTTCCGAAAAAAGAGTCAAGAAACACTAATGGCAACCCTTCGAGTCGACGAAATTCATAAAATTCTCCGCGAACGTATTGAACAATATAATAGGAAAGTAGGGATTGAGAATATAGGTCGCGTAGTTCAAGTGGGGGATGGGATTGCTCGTATTATAGGTCTTGGTGAAATAATGTCAGGTGAATTAGTCGAATTTGCAGAAGGTACTAGGGGTATTGCTCTGAATTTGGAATCCAAAAATGTTGGGATTGTATTAATGGGCGATGGGTTGATGATACAAGAGGGAAGTTTTGTAAAAGCAACAGGAAGAATTGCTCAGATACCCGTGAGTGAGGCTTACTTGGGTCGTGTTGTAAATGCTCTGGCTAAACCTATTGATGGGAAAGGCGAAATTATAGCTTCCGAATCTCGCTTAATTGAATCTCCTGCTCCAAGTATAATTTCCAGGCGTTCCGTATACGAACCTCTTCAAACAGGGCTTATTGCTATCGATTCGATGATCCCTATAGGGCGCGGTCAGCGAGAGTTAATTATTGGGGACAGACAGACTGGCAAAACAGCAGTAGCCACAGATACAATTCTCAATCAAAAAGGGCAAGGTGTAATATGTGTTTATGTAGCTATCGGTCAAAGAGCATCCTCCGTAGCTCAAGTAGTAACTACTTTCCATGAGGAGGGGGCCATGGAATACACTATTGTAGTAGCTGAAATGGCGGATTCACCTGCTACATTACAATACCTCGCTCCTTATACGGGAGCAGCCCTGGCTGAGTATTTTATGTACCGCGAACGGCATACTTTAATAATTTATGATGATCTCTCCAAACAGGCACAAGCTTATCGCCAAATGTCCCTTCTATTAAGAAGACCTCCCGGACGTGAGGCTTATCCAGGGGATGTTTTTTATTTGCATTCACGCCTTTTAGAAAGAGCCGCTAAATTAAATTCTCTTTTAGGCGAAGGAAGTATGACCGCTTTACCAATAGTTGAGACTCAATCTGGAGACGTTTCCGCCTATATTCCTACTAATGTAATCTCCATTACAGATGGACAAATATTCTTATCTGCGGATCTATTCAATGCCGGAATTCGACCCGCTATTAATGTGGGTATTTCTGTTTCCAGAGTAGGATCCGCGGCTCAAATTAAAGCCATGAAACAAGTAGCTGGCAAATCAAAATTGGAACTAGCGCAATTCGCAGAGTTACAAGCCTTTGCACAATTCGCCTCTGCTCTCGATAAAACAAGTCAGAATCAATTGGCAAGGGGTCGACGATTAAGGGAATTGCTTAAACAATCCCAGGCAAATCCTCTCCCAGTGGAAGAGCAGATAGCTACTATTTATACCGGAACAAGAGGATATCTTGATTCGTTAGAAATTGAACAGGTAAATAAATTTCTGGATGAGTTACGTAAACATCTAAAAGATACTAAACCTCAATTCCAAGAAATTATATCTTCTAGCAAGACATTCACCGAGCAAGCGGAAATCCTTTTGAAGGAAGCTATTCAGGAACAGCTGGAACGGTTTTCTCTTCAGTAACAAATAAATTTTGCATGTCTACTCTTGTTAGTAGAATAGGAATCGTTGAGAAAGCTTTTTCATTTGAATCATGCAAAAAAGTTTTCTTTGTTTTTAGTTTAGTATAGTTATTTAAAGAATAGATAGAAATAAGATTGCGTCCAATAGGATTTGAACCTATACCAAAGGTTTAGAAGACCTCTGTCCTATCCATTAGACAATGGACGCTTTTCTTTCATATTTTATTCTTTCTTTTATTTTTTTGCTTCTTCCGAGAAAAAACTGTTAGACCAAAACTCTTTTAGGAAATCAAAAAATCCAGATACAAATGCATGATGTATATATTATATCATGCATATATCATAAAGAAGGAGTATGGAGGCTGGTAGTGGGAATCGAACCCGCAACCCCAAGGTTATGAGCCTTATGAGCTACCAAACTGCTCTATACTCTTAAACTAAAGAGGGGTAACTAGTGGATAAAAGAGGGTTGGATACGCCCCTCTACCAATATCTATACAAATAGAATAGTCCATTTATACAGAATGGTAAAGAGGGCTCCTCTATGATTATCAATTCCAGAAATCCATACAAATACGAAAGGGTATTTTATCCTTACCAACTGGATCTTGTTGCACCCGGTAACAAACATTCATAAACCATTTCTCGAAGTACGTGTCCGGATAGCCCAAAATGTCGATAGTTAGCTCTAGGTCTTCCGGTCAAAAAACAACGTCGATGAAGGCGTGTAGGTGCACTATTACGCGGTAGGGATTGCAATTTTTCTCGCATTTTCGTTTTTTCACTCAAACTCAAGGGAGAAACTTTGCTTCTTATCTTTTTTTTTAAAGATTGACGAATCAAATGATATTTCTGTTCTAATTTCTGCCGCTTCTTCTCCCTCTGAATCAAACTTTTTTTTGCCATAATGTGTCGTTGCTATTATTACCAAGTATACGGTTCTAATCCTAGATGGAAAAATAAATAGAAAAAGAAATCTAAAAAGGCAGATCCTCCCTCTCTATCAAGAGTAATGAACTAGGTGCTGATACAGTACAAAAAAACAAACTAAATTAACCAAACTTGCCTGATGTTGAGGCAATCAAGAAAGCTGCATAAGTGAATATATAACCCACGGAAAAGTGAGCTAATCCAACCAATCTTGCTTGCACAATGGAAAGAGCCACGGGCTTATCTCTCCAGCGAATTAAATTAGCTAAAGGTGTGCGTTCATGAGCCCATGCTAAAGTCTCAATTAATTCCTGCCAATACCCCCGCCAGGAAATTAAGAACATAAATCCAGTAGCCCAAACAAGATGTCCAAATAAGAACATCCACGCCCATACCGATAAACTATTCATCCCAAAAGGATTATATCCATTGATAAGTTGTGAAGAGTTTAACCATAGGTAATCTCTTAACCATCCCATCAAATAAGTGGAGGATTCATTAAATTGTGAAACGTTGCCCTGCCATAATGTGATATGTTTCCAATGCCAATAAAAAGTAACCCACCCAATGGTATTTAACATCCAGAAAACTGCCAAATAAAATGCGTCCCAAGCAGAAATATCACAAGTACCGCCGCGCCCTGGGCCGTCACAAGGAAAACTATATCCAAAATCCTTTTTATCTGGCATTAATTTGGAACCGCGTGCATCTAAAGCGCCCTTTACTAAAATCAATGTAGTTGTATGCAAACCTAGAGCAATAGCATGATGAACCAAGAAATCCCCAGGTCCTATTGTTAAGAAAAGCGAATTACTATTCTCATTAACAGCATTCAACCATCCGGGCAACCATAGGCTTCGACCCGCATTGAAAGCGGGGCCATTCGTTGAAGATAAGAGTATATCGAACCCATATGTCGTCTTGCCATGAGCAGATTGTATCCATTGGGCAAATATAGGTTCGATCAAGATTTGCTTTTCTGGAGTACCAAAAGCAAGCATGACGTCGTTATGAACATAAAGGCCCAAGGTATGGAATCCTAGAAAGAGGCTAGCCCAACTTAAATGAGATATGATAGCTTCTTTATGGTCTAACATTCTTGCCAATACATTATCCTCATTCTGTTCCGGATTGTAATCCCTAATGAAAAAAATAGCTCCATGAGCAAAAGCCCCTGTCATGATGAACCCTGCAATATATTGGTGATGAGTATATAAAGCAGCTTGAGTAGTAAAGTCTTGTGCTATGAATGCATAAGGAGGTAAAGAGTACATATGTTGAGCTACTAAGGAAGTAATAACCCCTAAAGAAGCTAGAGCAAGACCTAACTGAAAATGAATCGAATTGTTGATTGTGTCATAAAGGCCCTTATGCCCACGCCCTAATCGACCCCCCGGAGGAGTATGCGCTTCTAAAAGATCTTTAATACTGTGCCCAATTCCGAAGTTAGTTCGATACATGTGACCGGCAATGAGAAAAATAAATGCAATAGCTAAATGATGGTGAGCCATATCGGTCAGCCACAAACTTTGTGTTTGTGGATGGAATCCCCCAAGAAGAGTTAGAATGGCAGTTCCCGCTCCTTGAGCGGTACCAAATAAATGATTACTCGAATCAGGGTTTTGGGCATAAAGATTCCATTGACCCGTCAAAAGGGGTCCCAACCCCTGGGGATAGGGTAATACATCTAAGAAATTATTCCATCGAACGTACTCCCCCCTGGATGCGGGAATAGCAACATGAACTAAATGTCCTGTCCAAGCCAAAGAACTTACCCCGAAAAGTCCTGACAAATGATGATTGAGACGAGATTCCGCGTTTTTGAACCACGAAAGGCTTGGTTTCCATTTGGGTTGTAGATGTAACCAACCCGCTATTAAGGACAGCGTAGAAAGAAATAATAGAAAAAGAGCTCCAGTATAAAGATCCTCATTGGTGCGTAATCCTATTGTATACCACCACTGATAAACTCCAGAATAAGCAATATTCACTGGACCAGCAGCACCTCCTCGAGTAAAGGCTTCCACAGCGGGTTGACCAAAATGAGGATCCCAAATCGCATGAGCAATAGGTCTTACGTGTAAAGGATCCTGTATCCATGATTCAAAATTTCCTTGCCAAGCTACATGAAACAGATTTCCGGACGTCCATAGAAAGATTATTGCTAATTGCCCAAAGTGAGAAGCAAAAATGTTCTGATAAAGACGTTCTTCAGTAATATCATCATGACTTTCGAAATCATGTGCGGTAGCAATACCAAACCAAATACGACGAGTAGTGGGGTCCTGAGCTAAGCCTTGGCTAAACCTGGGAAATCTTAATTCCATAATGCCTTTCAAATCCTCCTAGCCACTATCCTACTGCAATAATTCTCGCTAAGAAGAATGCCCATGTCGTGGCAATTCCACCCAGAAGGTAATGGGTTACTCCTACAGCGCGTCCTTGTATAATGCTCAAGGCTCTAGGCTGAGTAGCAGGAGCAACTTTTAATTTGTTATGAGCCCAAACGATAGATTCAATGAGTTCTTGCCAATAACCACGGCCGCTGAATAAAAACATTAAACTGAAGGCCCAGACAAAATGAGCACCTAAGAAAAAAAGACCATATGCAGATAATGAAGAACCATAAGACTGAATGACTTGCGATGCCTGTGCCCACAAGAAATCTCGAAGCCACCCATTAATCGTAATGGAACTCTGTGCAAAGTTTCCCCCTGTAATATGAGTTACCACCCCTTGATCACTTATAGTACCCCAAACATCCGACTGCATTTTCCAACTGAAATGGAAAATGACTACCGAAATTGCATTGTACATCCAGAATAAACCTAAGAAAACATGATCCCAGGCGGATACTTGACATGTTCCCCCTCGGCCAGGCCCATCGCAAGGAAAGCGAAAACCTAGATTTGCTTTATCGGGTATCAAACGGGAACTCCGAGCAAATAAAACACCTTTCAAAAGTATTAATACAGTCACATGTATGGTAAATGCATGAATGTGATGGACTAAAAAATCTGCGGTTCCTAATGGAATAGGTAACAAAGCCACTTTGCCACCTACTGCTACTAACTCGCCGCCTCCCCACGTTAAGCTAGTACTTGTTGTTGCACCAGGAGCTGTTACGCCAGGCGCAGTAGCATGGATATTTTGTACCCATTGAGCAAAGATAGGTTGTAATTGTATGGCAGTATCCGAAAACATATCTTGTGGACGGCCTAAAGCACTCATGGTATCATTATGAATGTACAAGCCAAAACTGTGAAAACCTAGAAATATACATACCCAGTTAAGGTGGGATATGATTGCATCGCGGTGTCTAAGGACGCGATCTAATAGATCGTTGTATCGAGTAGTTGGATCATAGTCTCTTACCATAAAAATTGCTGCATGTGCAGCAGCACCGACTATTAGAAATCCGCCAATCCACATGTGGTGTGTGAACAAGGAAAGTTGTGTACCATAGTCAGTAGCTAGGTATGGATAGGGAGGCATAGAATACATATGATGAGCTACAACAATGGTTGTAGAGCCTAGCATAGCTAGGTTAAGAGATAATTGAGCATGCCATGACGTTGTTAAGATTTCATAAAGACCCTTATGGCCTTGTCCTGTAAATGGGCCCTTGTGAGCCTCCAAAATATCTTTAAGTCCATGGCCAATACCCCAATTGGTCCTATACATATGACCTGCGATTAGGAAAAGAATAGCAATAGCTAAATGATGGTGCGCAATATCGGTCAGCCAGAGACCACCGGTTACTGGATCTAGTCCTCCGCGAAAAGTCAGAAATTCTGCGTATTTGGACCAATTTAAAGTGAAAAAAGGGGTTGCTCCTTCGGCAAAACTAGGATAAAGTTGAGCCAAAAGGTCCCGATTCAAGATAAATTCATGAGGAAGTGGTATCTCTTTAGGATCCACCCCAGCGTCAAGAAATTGGTTAATTGGTAAAGATACATGAATTTGGTGCCCCGCCCAAGAAAGAGACCCAAGTCCTAATAATCCCGCTAAGTGGTGATTCAACATGGATTCTACATCTTGGAACCAGGCCAATTTGGGAGCGGCTTTGTGATAATGGAACCAACCAGCAAAAAGCATTAACGCTGCAAAAATCAATGCACCAATTGCAGTACAATAGAGTTGTAATTCACTAGTTATTCCAGATGCTCGCCAAAGCTGAAAAAAACCAGAGGTTATTTGGATTCCTCGGAAACCCCCGCCTACATCACCATTCAATATTTCTTGCCCTACTATAGGCCAAACTACCTGAGCACTGGGTCCAATGTGAGTAGGATCACTTAGCCATGCTTCATAATTGGAAAAACGGGCGCCATGAAAGTACATGCCACTCAACCAAAGAAAGATAATGGAAAGTTGCCCGAAATGAGCACTAAAGACTTTTCGAGAAATCTCCTCCAAATCACCAGTATGACTATCGAAATCGTGAGCATCAGCATGTAGGTTCCAGATCCAAGTGGTAGTATCAGGGCCCTTAGCTAGTGTTCTTGAGAAATGGCCGGGTCTGGCCCATTCCTCAAAAGATGTTTTTACAGGATCCCTATCCACAACAATTTTTACTTCTGGTTCCGGCGAACGAATAATCATTAAGTCCTCCTCTTTCCGGACAAGACATACAAAGAGACCCGCCAACTGTCTTTTTAGTGAATCTTTGAAAGATATATATTTTGAAAGATAGATTTTGAAAGATAGATTTTGAAAGATAGATATTGTGATTAGTTCTTTTCTTTACTATCTACCATCCTTCTATTTTTTTTTTAGTTATTCACTGGAGCAATTATATATTGAAGTCAATCCGAGGCAAGTGTTCGGGTCTATTATGACATAAAGATTAGGTGCCTAACGGACATTGTTTATCTTGAAAAACAAATATTTCTCGACGTAAGAAAAAAATCTTTTTTATTTTTAATTTAAGAAACTAGTGTATTTTTTTTGAGGGCATAAGCTCCTATCTATATCTACTTTCCTTGAGCATAATATAGGGTTTTTTATTTGATTCTAAATTCCAAGATAACTCATTAGAATTATTAATAAGATGGTCCTAATATATTAGCAATATTTAGATTGCCCCCTCTTTTTATTCACTTTATTACTTCTATTCTAGACCCTATCCCTATGGTTTATTCTTATGAAATATCATATAAAATAGAAGGTATAAGAAATGGATATAATGAAATTCTTGATTCGATCTTACGACCTAATTTATTTGATTAATGGATCAACAACCAAACCACCCATTTTATGAAAAAGAAGGAGCATGGTCTTATTCAAATTCAAAGCGCTTCGTAATCTTCAACCAGTTCTGTGCTTCAATATAATTTCCCGGAGTAAGCGCTATAGCTTGTTTCCAATATTCAGCAGCTTGATCAAACCAAGCTTCCGCAATTTCCGAATCACCCTGTAGAATGGCCTGTTCTCCTCGGTCGGAATAGGAAGTTCCTTCCCTTAGAACCGTACTTGAGAGTTTCCTACCTCATACGGCTCAGAAATTGCTATCTGAATTTCCCCTATCTTAACTGAATTCGATTTATCAAAAATCGATCCAATTTGTTCTTGGGTTAAGCAGAAGAAATTAATTACCTAAGTTTCAAACCCTAATTTTTATCAATAATCAGTTTGATCTTTTTTCCCACCTTCAGAAGAATGAAGCATAGATAGATATAGAGCCTTCGTTCAAATTTTCTGAGAGGTAACTATCCCGGTTTCATATATGAAATCTCTATAGAATCCTTGAAAAAGACTTTTTTCCATAAGAAAGAAAAAAGAACTTACTATCTTTGGGATCTGATACTACACCGCTGCTTAATCCCTTAGTGGATCGGCTCTATTACATAAGCGGATTCCTAAATTTTGCCCCATATCATGGGATAAGTAAGCAGTTTTTTTTAGTTGTATCGACCCAGTCGCTCACTAATTGATCTTTACGGTGCTTTCTCTATCAATTTGAGAAACTTTATCCATAGAGTAGTAGTATAGGCCATACTTTCTTCGTTTTTTGATTCTCGTGAAGTGTCCTTCCTTCCTACAGCTGATAGGGAAAAATCGTTGTTTTTACGATCCCTATGTAGAAAGCCCTTTTTTTCTAGTATTTACTAGAAAATTTGATCCTCTCTTTTTTTTTTTTCTTTCTATAGTGGAGATAGTCGCACGTAATGACAGATCACGGCCATATTATTAAAAGCTTGCGGTAAGAAGGGGTTTCGTTCTAGTGCCCGGAAATAATATTCCAAAGCCTTTGTATGCTCTCCATTGCTTGTGTGTATAAGGCCTATGTTATAGAGTATATAACTTCGATCATAGGGATCGATTTCTAGTCGCGTAGCTTCATAATAATTTTGCAAAGCTTCCGCATAATTTCCTTCGGATTGAGCCAACATCCGTTACGGTCGTTCATTCTATTCAAAAAATCTCCGTTCCAAAACCGTACATGAGGTTTTCATCTCATACGGCTCCTCCCTTCTGTACATAATAGTACTAAGCGAAATAATCTATAGAATCAAAATAGAATTAGTCCCGTCTCATTATGAACCGAAAGGGGCTGGTATTTTTCCAAGAAATCTCTAGCCAACCTTCCCACAAGAGGTTTTTCTTAACACCAATGAATTCTATTAATGCTAGAGGAAAACGATAGCTCCAATAATTTCTTTGTTCTCAACGCCTCCTATTTAGAGGAATTAGCTACTTCAACGATCTTTGATGGTTATAGGGGTATCCAAAGTACAAACCTGATGGTTGTTTGTTATCCCAACCATTCTTCCCAGCCCTGATACCGATCAGGAAAGGGGTAATTTCTAACAAAGTTTTTCTCTTGTTGATTCCTATTTCTAGGTGTAGTGCTTTTCTCCCCTATGCTGCCTACGGATACTAATAGAGTAGGATTGGCCTGTAATCCATACCATACCATATCCTGTAGGTGTAACCTTTCGCTCAATACTCAAATCTACAATTGAAGTATCTGAAGCCGCATCAATCGAGGATACACGACGGAAGGAATTGTTAGTTCGCCTCACCTTCCCGAAGCGTGGGTTTGTTTGCTTTACAAATTTGGTTCTCTCTATGCCAACCCCCCTCTCTTTTTCGTAAGACTGAGGTATAGGTAGGGCTAAAAAAAAGCAAAAAAAAGAGTCAAATCGCACCATCTCTATAATAAGTAAATGCCTTTTTTTCTCCTGAGGTTGTCGGAATTATTCGCAATAAAATATTGGCTACAATTGAGGAGGTCTTATCAATGAAATTTCCATTTCCACGGGATCTAGGCATAATTCCCAACCCATTCTATATAGAATTGTTTTCATTCCTTCACAAAATAACATAAAAACAAACACATTCGATTCTTATAATTATAAATAGATTGATCCATATGCTCTACTCTAAATCCATATGCTTTAAATGGATAAGAGAGATATGGATTTTCCGCTCAGCTCAAATTGTATCCTTTTCCTTCTGCTTGGACACGAAGAGATATGAAATATTTGACTAAGACTGGATTTCATTCCACTTTCCTATTTCTGAACAACAACTTATGTTATCAACTATTTCGTGTTTTCAAAGTTATTAATTGTCTCATACCCTATTTTTGATTTCGATAGTATGGTGTAGCGTATCTTATGCAAACGGAATTCTAAGGTTTCTTTATTTTATTATGCAATAAGAAGAATTCTTCCATTTTCTTTTTCTTTAGTTGCGGGAAAACCCAAATTAAAACTTTTATTTTATAGCGAGCGCAATTTCTAGTAAAAAATCCTGTATCCTTCCACTTAGATCAAAAGGAATTTTTCCAATAGAACTATGGAACCCCCGAGTGGTTGCGGTTGTACCTGTACTGCAGGAATAAGAAAACTCGCTATTCACTCAGTTTATTTTCCATAATAAGTTATGTAGGAGAGATGGCCGAGCGGTTCAAGGCGTAGCATTGGAACTGCTATGTAGACTTTTGTTTACCGAGGGTTCGAATCCCTCTCTTTCCGTTTTTCTTAATTCATCAACGTTAAGGATCACAATGTATCAAATCAAATAACAATTTTTTCCAGCAATAATATAATATCTTATATTATCTTATTTTGATTTAATAGAAATTAGAAATTCTCTATAGCAAATTACTGTGGTATGTAAAATACACATAGAGGAAAAAAGAAAAAAGGATCCTAATCCTAGGGTTAATCAATTTTAGCTAGTTGATGGGAAAATACAAATTAATGGTAATGGTCTTAGGGCGATTTAGTTCGGGGAAAGGGGAAGGGGAAGAAAATTCTATGAACCTTTCCTTTTTTCGTTAAGTTCAAGTCTGACGAGAGTAATATTCTACAACTAACAACTCATTTATTTTGAGACCGACCCACTTCCTATCTAGGATTTTATTTACTAGTCCTTTATATTCCAACGTGTCAATCGCCAAATGCTTTGGCAATTTCCCCGGGTCCGATGAAGCAATATAATTTTGAACCAGACCTTTTGATCTTTGGTTATCTTTCGTAGTAATAATATCTCGGGGTTTGCAACGAAAACTTGGTATATTGACTATACGACCATTAACTAAAATATGTCTATGGTTGACTAATTGGCGGGCCCCAGGAATGGTTGAAGCCATACCCAATCGAAAAAGGATATTATCCAAACGCATTTCAAGTAATTGTAGTAAAACCTGGCCTGTTGACCTTTTTGCTTTTCCAGCGATATGTACATATCTAAGTAATTGTCGTTCTGTCAGACCATAATGAAAACGCAATTTCTGTTTTTCTTGAAGACGAATACGATATTGCTCCTTTTTCCCAGAATTGAATTTTTTTTTAAGATTACTTCCGGATTTAGGTGTTTTTCTAGTGAGTCCTGGTAAAGCTCCCAGACGGCGTATTTTTTTTAAACGAGGTCCTCGATAACGGGACATGAAGACTCCTTTTTTTATTTTATTGAAATTTCATTTTACACAATTAATTTCATTGTATTTACATTACAGAATACATCGAAATTAAAACTGAATTAAACTACAGGATAAACAGAGTAAAATCAACTAAAGTACCCCAAAAAATGGAATTTCATCAAAATCTTTTTTTTTTGTATATATATTATTTATTTTATTGTTTTGTATCTAGCAAAATTGTAAGGTAAAAAACATAAAAGATCCTGGATTCTCCATTTAATTCGGAAAAAAAGAGATTCTTGTTCGTAGAACATCGATAGAGAAAAAAAAGCCGACTATCGGATTTGAACCGATGACCCTCGCATTACAAATGCGATGCTCTAACCTCTGAGCTAAGTGGGCTTACATAACGGAAATAGTGTAACAAATAGAAATAGGTATAGTATAGGAAATCCGTAAAATCTCAGATATTAGTTATTAATCTTAGCTATTAACTAGTTCTAAATTTGAAGTTATACTTATAAAAATAAAAAAATACTAAAACTTCTTAAAGATAAAGTTAGCTTGATATGCTTAACTATAGGATATTAAAAAATAAAATTATAGAATTTATTGGTATTTTCATTCGATCATTATAGACTTTATTATTTGTTAATAATTTGAGGATTAATATTTCACTAAGGGGAACATAGAGTCAGAGTAAATAAAATTGCTAATTCTGATTAGAAAAAAAGAATAAATATCAAGCGTTATAGTATAATTTTGAATACTATAAAAAAGTAAGACGGGAGGTGGGGGAGATAAAAACTTTTGGATATATTGATTCGGATTGAATTGCAAATACATCAAGGATAGAATCAATTCAATTCTGAATTGCAATAAGCAAGCGAGGTCTCTCAAATAGAGTCGAACTGAACTGCTAGACTACGTTGAGTGATGAACTCAATGATTCAAAAAAAAAACTAAGAGATGGATGAAATTACACAAGGAATCCTGGTCTCAAAGAAGAGGGAAATGGGGATATGGCGAAATCGGTAGACGCTACGGACTTGATTGTATTGAGCCTTGGTATGGAAACCTGCTAAGTGGTAACTTCCAAATTCAGAGAAACCCTGGAATTAAAAAAGGGCAATCCTGAGCCAAATCCGTGTTTTGAGAAAACAAGGGGTTCTCGAACTAGAATACAAAGGAAAAGGATAGGTGCAGAGACTCAATGGAAGCTGTTCTAACGAATCGAGTTAATTACGTTGTGTTGTTAGTGGAATTCCTTCTAGTTCTAAATTAGAGAAAGAGGGGTTTTATACCTTATACATTTAATAAACACGTATAGATACTGACATAGCAAACGATTAATCACAGAACTCATATTATATTCTAATTATAATATAGGTTCTTTATCTTTTTTAAAAATGAAATTAGAAATGATAATGATTATGAAATAAAAAACTCATATCATAATTTTTTTTTTTCATTATTGTGAATCCACTCCAATCGAATATTGAATAATCAAATTCTTCAATTAAAATTCAAAGTTTTCGAGATCTTTAAAAAAGTGGATTAATCGGACGAGGACAAAGAGAGAGTCCCATTCTACATGTCAATACTGACAACAATGAAATTTCTAGTAAAAGGAAAATCCGTCGACTTTATAAGTTGTGAGGGTTCAAGTCCCTCTATCCCCAAATCCTCTTTTATTCCCTAACTATACTATATTATTATTATTTATCCTCTTTTTTTTTTTCTTTTTATCAATGCACTTTTTTTTCTTTTTATCAATGCAATGGGTTTAAGATTCATTAGCTTTCTCATTCTACTCTTTCACAAAGGAATGCGAAGAGAACTCAATGGATCTTATCCTATTCATTGAATAGATTTCTTTTTTATTAGAGTATCGGCAAGAAATCTTGGTTATTCACTCTATTTTTAAGTTTTATTTAAGTAAACCATGCACAATGCATAGGACTACCCCCCCCATTTTCAAATTTAAAATTTGAAATACTTTAATTAATTTTTAGTCCTTTTAATTGACATAGATACAAATACTCTACTAGGATGATGCACAAGAAAAGGTCAGGATAGCTCAGTTGGTAGAGCAGAGGACTGAAAATCCTCGTGTCACCAGTTCAAATCTGGTTCCTGGCAGAGAAAAAAAAAAAAAAGATCCACCGAATAGGTATTGATCCAAATACCTCGAGATGGATTGTGATACATATTCATTAATAATATTTATTCATCTAAGTGGATAAATCTATAATATAAATATAGAGGCACTTCTTTTTCTTTTTAAAGAAGTTTTAAAATATATCTTTTCTTTATGATAAAGAAGGGGGTGAGATTCCCCTTTATTTTTTTGCGTTTCTTAATTTTGTATTCCGCTATTCCGACGAATATTTTTTTAGTCTTGCTTATCTTTATCTTATCTTATTTTCCTAGTTGTGCTAAGTAATGTGCGCGGTACAAAGTTCCTGGTAGAGAACTTCTTTGAGTCATCCTATTTTTCTGTTCATATGAAGGAAATTAATATGCGATTTTCAAAATAGGGGAATCCAAATGAAACCCTTTTTTTGCTCAGTCTATCTGGAATGCTTTTGTATAATTAGGAATTAATTATAAATAGGTATTCCGTTTCATCTAGGAAAAGAACCTAAAAATATTCCTTGACTTGAATAAAATCTGGAGTTGTGTTGTATAAGTGAGCATGAATTTCTTATCATTCAATGAGCATCTTGTATTTCATAAAAATTGGGGGTTATATAATCCTTACGTAAGGGCCAGCCTATCCAACTTTCAGGCATTAGGATACGTTTAAGGCGCGGATGATTATCATAAGAGATTCCCACCATATCATAAGATTCGCGTTCTTGAAAATCGGCACTTCTCCAAATCCAGAAGACAGACGGAATTCTAGGATTATCCTTTTGGGCAAAGACTTTTATGCAGACTTCTTCTGGATTATCTATACCATATTGTATTCTCGTAAGATGATACACGCTAGCTAAAGATCCACCGGGTGCTACATCATAAGCACATTGGGAGCGTAAATAATTGTAACCATATACATATAAAATGACAGCAATGGAATCCCAATCCCCTGCTTTTATTTGTAAAGTCTCTATTCCTCGGTGATCAAAGCCCAAAGATCTATGAACCACCTCATGTTTGACTAGCCAATTAGATAACCAACCCTGCTGCATTGTCTTCATCTCTCCCTCTTTGTATAAATATTTCACATTTCGGATGCAAGTTTGAAAGATTGCCCTGCTTTTTATTTTTCTACACAAAAGAGCCCCTCTCCTAATTCACTAATTTGTAGGAAGGTACTGAACTTTTGGATTTGAAAAAAGTTTCAGAAGATATATCTAATGTAGATGGTGATTGATAGAGCAATTCTTGCTCATAAGTTCCTGTATGAGTACTGCGCCTAACATAAAGCTTGTGACTGGTAGTAAAACATCTATTTTTATTTTGAGATAGAGTTTGATCCTCAACTATTTCTCGCGATATCTTCTTACGAAGTTTTGTTAGGGCATCTATAACTGCCTCCGGTTTAGGTGGGCAGCCCGGCAAGTAGACATCCACAGGAATTAACTTATCAACTCCCCGAACAGTACTATAGGAATCCGTACTGAACATTCCCCCTGTAATAGTACAGGCTCCCATAGCAATGACGTATTTTGGTTCAGGCATTTGCTCGTATAATCTCACTAAAGAGGGAGCCATTTTCATTGTTACCGTACCGGCTGTTAAAATTAGGTCTGCTTGCCTAGGACTTGATCTTGGTACCAATCCATAACGATCAAAGTCGAATCGTGAGCCTATTAATGAAGCAAATTCAATGAAACAACAACTGGTACCGTATAGAAGGGGCCATAAACTGGAGAGTCTTGACCAATTCGAAAGATCATTTGGTGTAGTTGAAATAACAGAATTGGAACTTGTTTGGTCAAGTAAGGGAAACTCAATCAAATTCATAACTGTCTCAATAGAATCTTTTCCTTCTTTTTTTTTGTCTAAATATTCAGTTAAGACCATTCCAAGGCTCCTTTTCGCCATGCATAAACTAAACCAACAACTAAGATAAGCACGAAAATCAAAGCTTCGATAAAAACGGATACACCCAATACGTCGAAACTCATTGCCCAAGGGTATAGAAAGACGGTTTCCACATCAAAAACAACAAAAACGAGCGCAAACATATAATAGCGTATTCGGAATTGTACCCAAGCCCCTCCCATGGGTTCTATACCCGATTCATAACTAGAAAGCTTCTCTGGTCCTTCACTAACCGGGGCTAAAAGTCCTGAAATCGAAAATGCCAAAATAGGAATAAGGCTTGCTATTATTAGAAATGTCCAAAAAATATCATATTCGTGAAGCAGAAACATAATGTACTCCCATTAATGTGGAATAGGCGGAACTTAAATTAGTCAATTCAATTCAGCATTGTCAATTTATCCAGAACTTCTCTCTTTTCCTCGGTGAAACAAGAATCTTTTTTGTTCAAACAAAAGCGCTTAGTTTAAGTTTAGCCTTTGTTTCCTCTGTGCTGCATCTTCTTTAAAGATTCATCCAATGGAATCCCAACTCCCTTTCTTTTGGATTTCCATTCTATTTAGATATGGTGTATGTAGATCTAATTCTTATATAAAGAAAACTTTCTCGTTTCACTTTGTCTCGCTTTCTCTAGAATCTCTAGAAAAAAGAATAGCTCTATCCTTTATTTAATATTTAATAATAAAATAATAAGAGACTATTAAATAAAAATGAGAATACTACTAAATTAGAACCTAATTAAGATAGTAGGACTAATCTATGCAGTATAATTAATGAGAAGTAATACTATAAAATAAAAATAAAGAACTCTATTTCAGAACTATGAGACAGAATATTCTGTTTTCTTATTTACTCTTTACTTTATTTTTTCTATTTAAAGTTGATCAATTTACATAATGTATCTATAAACAAAGTAATAAATATACTTAAAACAAAGTAGGAATTCGCAAAATGGATAAAATCATTGCAGTTATTATAGGGAAGTCTAGAGATATCCTATTTGAAGGAGGACGGGATTCAAATCAGGGAAAGGATCCTTTCTTCTATTGATTTGATAGAAATTCGTTTTTCTTTTCCTGTCTGTATGATTTTGATTTTCGATGAATGAGCCTTTGGTAATGCTTTTATCTCTATTCTATGTCGCAGGCGCCTATCCAGTCTATAAACAAATACTAATGAGAAAATGAAAACTATACTAAACTAAAGAAAACATAGGATAGAGATCCTAAAATCTAAAAAAGGGCATATTAGGGCTATACGGATTCGAACCGTAGACCTTCTCGGTAAAACAGATCAAACGGATTATTATCGAAATGATTTGAACTGTTTCAAAGACCCAACATGCATTTTTTTGCATTGGGCTCTTTCATAAACTGATTTAAAGATCAGTTAGTCCACCATAGTTTTTCTTTACGGAAAGATAATGAGATGGCTCCCTGTGCTCTGATTGATTTTTTGTATTATGATCTATCTAGGAGCAATACCAAAGTGTTTCAAAGGAGGATTACCTTGACTTAGGTCTGCCTCCGGTCTAAATTAAATCAACCTAAGTGAAATGGAGTCTCTATCGTTCCACTGCAAGAGTTAACTATGAGACTTCATACACCTTAAAGTTCATAGAACGAAAAGAAGTTTTTTGGAGGCCCTTATCCTCATTACGCCTAGCATTTAGTGGGCTGGATATTTACCTTATCAACTAGCAAATCCATAAGGGTTCTATTTGATTAGGCACCTGAATTGGCACCTGAATCGGACTGAACCGACTGTTTGTCAGGCTACTGTTCTCCTATTCTCTCGAATCTATGAAGTAAGACATTGATTTTGCAATAAGATCGATTATGTTCATTGCATAATAAGCTCCTTTGAAAAGCATTGGCGCACGTGTAAACGAGTTGCTCTACCGAACTGAGCTATAGCCCTTATCAGAGATATCTTAACATATAGATAATTTCTTGTCAAGATGAATATTTTCTAATGCCAGAGGATACCCCTTTGATCTGTATCTGTTTAGTATTTAGTTTAGTATTTAGTATATAACAGACCAATAACAGAGCGGTATTGCTTAGAAAAGGGATTCAATATATAATCGATCGAAGTAATGGGTCTTCCTTTGTGGTGATAAATTGCCTACTTAACTCAGTGGTTAGAGTATTGCTTTCATACGGCGGGAGTCATTGGTTCAAATCCAATAGTAGGTAAGTAGGTAGAAAAATTACTAGATAGCATTGGACTTACTTCGCTTCGCTATCTAATAACTTTTTCTACCCCTCTTCCCTTTTTCTTTGTATCAACTATAAACCACTGGATTGTCTTCAATTGGATGGGGGAATCCAATTGACAGCCTCGATTCGTATCCTAGCTCGTCTGAGAGCGAGCTTCGCTTCAACCAAATCTTTCGTACCCTCAGCTTTACTCAAGTTAGCTTCGGCTATTTCAAGTGCCTTTTGAGCTTCTTCCGGATCAATATCACTACCCAGTTCCGCTTCATTTCCTAAAATGATGATCTCATTATTAACTATTCTCGCAAAACCGCTCCACAGAATCGCTGTTAACCATTGGTCGTTGAGGAGGCGTATTCTCAAAGGACCCATATCTACTGCTGTGTTAATGGGGGCGTGGTTTGGTAATACGCCAATTTGGCCACTATTAGTGGATAAAATGATTTCTTTCACTTCACAATCCCAAATAATTCGCTTAGGAGTCAGTACATAAAGATTTAATTTCATTTCTTCGATTTGTTCTCCTCTTCTAAGGTTATAGCTTTCGTGCTAGCTTCATCGATGTTACCCACCAAATAAAAAGCCTGTTCAGGTAGGCCGTCTAATTCTCCGGAAAGGATTAGTTGAAATCCCCTAATAGTTTCCGCAAGAGCAACATACTTTCCTGGAGAACCAGTAAAAACTTCTGCCACAAAGAACGGTTGTGATAAGAAACGCTCAATTTTTCTTGCTCTTGCTACAGTTAAACGATCCTCTTCCGATAATTCATCCAAGCCAAGAATTGCGATAATGTCCTGAAGTTCTTTGTAACGTTGTAAAGTTTCCTTAACTCTTTGCGCAGTTTCATAATGTTCGTTGCCAACGATCCGAGGCTGTAACATAGTCGAGGTTGAATCTAAAGGATCTACTGCTGGATAAATACCCTTGGAAGCTAATCCTCTGGAAAGTACGGTAGTAGCATCCAAATGTGCAAATGTTGTGGCAGGGGCAGGGTCGGTCAAATCGTCTGCAGGTACATAAACTGCTTGAATCGAAGTTATAGATCCCTTTTTAGTAGAAGCAATTCTTTCTTGCAAAGAACCCATTTCTGTACTAAGAGTAGGTTGATAACCCACTGCGGAGGGCATTCTCCCTAATAAAGCGGATACCTCTGATCCTGCTTGAACAAAACGAAAGATATTATCGATAAATAAAAGCACGTCTTGCTTATTAACATCTCGGAAATATTCCGCCATAGTTAGGGCAGTTAAACCAACTCTCATACGAGCTCCCGGTGGTTCATTCATTTGGCCATAGACTAGAGCTACCTTTGATTCCTCAATATTTTTTTCATTAATTACTCCGGATTCCTTCATTTCCATATAAAGATCATTTCCTTCACGAGTCCGTTCCCCTACTCCACCGAATACGGATACGCCCCCATGAGCTTTAGCAATGTTATTGATTAATTCCATGATCAGTACTGTTTTACCTACTCCAGCCCCCCCAAATAGTCCTATTTTTCCTCCACGTCGATAAGGAGCTAAAAGATCGACGACCTTAATACCTGTTTCAAAGATGGATAATTTCGTATCTAACTCGATAAAGGCAGGCGCAGATCTATGAATAGGGAACGTTGCACTACTATCTACAGGACCCAAATTGTCAACAGGCTCCCCAAGAACGTTGAAAATTCGTCCGAGAGTAGCTCCACCGACCGGAACACTGAGAGGAGCTCCCGTGTCAATCACTTCCATTCCTCTCATCAACCCGTCCGTAGCACTCATAGCTACAGCTCTAACTCGATTATTTCCTAATAATTGTTGTACCTCACAAGTCACATTAATTTGCTTATCGGCAGTGTCTCTACTCTGGACTACCAAAGCGTTATAAATATAAGGTAACTTGCCTGGGGGAAAAGTGACATCCAGCACGGGTCCAATAATTTGATCGATACGACCTGTACTTTTTTCTTCAATTGTGGAAACCCCGGGAGGAGAAGTAGTAGGATTGGTTCTCATAATTATCACATAATTAAAAAAAAGGAATTTGTCGAAATTTTTCTTTTTTTATTGTTGAATAATGCCAAATCAAATCAAAAAAAATCCAAAAGTAAAAAGGAAATGAATTAGTTAATTCAATAAGAGAGAAAAGGGGACCAGGACTTGATTTCGTTGCCCAAGCGAATCCCATTCAATCGTTTACTCATGGAATGAGTCCATTGGAAAGTTCAATCAATCTTTTTTTTCATATACATTTTGCCTTTTGTGGAGGATCTGTGCCTACTCTACTTTCCTATCTAGGACTTCGATATACAAAATATATACTACTGTGAAGCATAGATTGCTGTCAACAAAGAATTTTATTAGTATTTAGTTAGGTATTTGCATTCAAAATAAGAAAAGAGAACTATTAAGAACTTGTAAAATAAGGATTAGGAATTAATTTGGGTTGCGCTATATCTATCAAAGAGTATACAATAATTATGGATTTGGTAAATCAAATCCATGGTTTAATAACGAACCGTGTTAACTTACCATAACAACAACTCAATTCCTATCGAATTCCTATATTGGAATTCCTATAGGATAGAACATACACAGGGTGTACGCATTATATATGAATGAAACATATTCATTAACCTAAGCATGCCCTCAATTTTCTTTAATGAGTTGATATTATATTAATTGAATATCCTTTTTGTTTTACGAGATTTTTGCTAAAGTTTCATTTACGCCTAATTAACATCGAGTAGACCCTGTTATTGTGAGAATTCTTAATTCAAGAGTTATAGGGAGGGACTTATGTCACCACAAACAGAAACTAAAGCAGGTGTTGGATTTCAAGCTGGTGTTAAAGATTATAAATTGACTTACTACACCCCAGAGTATGAAACTAAGGATACTGATATCTTGGCAGCATTCCGAGTAAGTCCTCAGCCTGGGGTTCCGCCCGAAGAAGCAGGGGCTGCAGTAGCTGCCGAATCTTCTACTGGTACATGGACAACTGTTTGGACTGATGGACTTACCAGTCTTGATCGTTACAAAGGACGATGCTATCACATCGAGCCTGTTGCTGGGGAAGACAACCAATGGATCTGTTATGTAGCTTATCCATTAGACCTATTTGAAGAGGGTTCCGTTACTAACATGTTTACTTCCATTGTAGGTAACGTATTTGGTTTCAAAGCCCTACGTGCTCTACGTTTGGAGGATCACGAATTCCCCCTACTTATTCAAAAACTTTCCAAGGCCCGCCTCATGGTATCCAAGTTGAAAGAGATAAGTTGAACAAGTACGGTCGTCCTTTATTGGGATGTACTATTAAACCAAAATTGGGATTATCCGCAAAAAATTATGGTAGAGCGTGTTATGAGTGTCTACGTGGTGGACTTGATTTTACCAAAGATGATGAAAACGTAAACTCACAACCATTTATGCGCTGGAGAGACCGTTTTGTCTTTTGTGCCGAAGCTATTTATAAATCACAGGCCGAAACCGGTGAAATCAAGGGGCATTACTTGAATGCGACTGCGGGTACATGTGAAGAAATGATTAAGAGAGCTGTATTTGCAAGAGAATTAGGGGTTCCTATTGTAATGCATGACTACTTAACTGGGGGATTCACCGCAAATACTACTTTGGCTCATTATTGCCGCGACAATGGCCTACTTCTTCACATTCACCGTGCAATGCATGCAGTTATTGATAGACAGAAAAATCATGGTATGCATTTCCGTGTATTAGCTAAAGCATTGCGTATGTCTGGGGGAGATCATATCCACTCCGGTACAGTAGTAGGTAAGTTAGAAGGGGAACGCGAAATGACTTTAGGTTTTGTTGATTTATTGCGCGATGATTTTATTGAAAAAGATCGTGCTCGCGGTATCTTTTTCACTCAGGACTGGGTATCCATGCCAGGTGTTATACCGGTAGCTTCAGGTGGTATTCATGTTTGGCATATGCCAGCTCTGACCGAAATCTTTGGGGACGATTCTGTATTACAATTTGGTGGAGGAACTTTAGGACATCCTTGGGGAAATGCACCTGGTGCAGCAGCTAATCGAGTGGCTTTAGAAGCCTGTGTACAAGCTCGTAACGAAGGGCGCGATCTTGCTCGCGAAGGTAATGAAATTATCCGAGCAGCTTGCAAATGGAGTCCTGAACTAAGCCGCAGCTTGTGAAGTATGGAAGGCGATCAAATTCGAGTTCGAGCCGGTAGATACTATTGATTAACTAGATAAAAACTAAAGATAAAGAAGGTATAAATAAAAAAGAAACGAAATAAAAAGAGAAAAAAATCAGTTATGAAATGCAGTAATTCTTCTTTATTCTTCTAATTGATTGCAATTAAACTCGGCTCAATCCTTTTTTAGAAAAAAAAGATTGAGCCGAATAAAAATAGATCATGATATGATCATGAGACTTGACAAATTGAGATTCGTCCTATTCTATATATCTAGAATTTATATATTAAGGTATAATACAATAAAGAAATACAAATAAAATAATAAAATAATAAAATATAGTATTATCATATGATAATGATAATGGAATCAAATACGCAGTATTTACAGAAAAAAGTCTTCGTTTATTGGGAAAGAATCAATATACTTTTAATGTCGAATCGGGATTCACTAAGACAGAAATAAAGCATTGGGTCGAACTCTTCTTTGGTGTTAAGGTGGTAGCTGTGAATAGCCATCGACTACCTGGAAAAAGGTAGAAGAATAGGACCTATTCTGGGCCATACAATGCATTACAGACGTATGATCATTACCCTTCAACCGGGTTATTCTATTCCACTTCTAGATAGAGAAAAAAACTAAAGGAGAATGAATGAAAAAAGACATAGTTTGGAAGTTAGGACCTTTTTATAGGACTCTCTTTCAATTTCAAAAAAGAGGACGTTTGAAACTTTTAACAGGCGTAATCGTGAGTCAACAAGTGACTCGAACTGTGTGTAAAAAAAAGAAGCATTTTTTTTTTTTCAAAATGCTAGAACTAGATAAGGAAGTTTTCTATAACCTTGAGAAAAAGGATAAACAGGTAGTTTTTTTTTAGTTTATGACTCCGATCAAGAGCGAGAAATCCTTGATTTGGGGATTGGACATAGAACCTGGGACCCATCGTAGAGACGTTTAGTTCAAAAGAAAGGATCGTATCCTGATGGTAAGAATTATACTTTCGTGGAAAATACAGCGCTATAGACTTCAATGCGGTAGAGTAGACGTTTTGTTTCTAATTTTTTCTGGACCAAACCTCCGCTCCGACCCAAACGATACAATGAATTTTTTCTGTTCATATTCATAAATAAAAAAGATTCGGAATCGCAATGCTACTATATGCGTCCAGAGGAGTATTTGGGAATAATATTCTTCTATAATCCATTATTGCGGGGGGTCTTACTAACAGGGCTTCGCTGCACGGGACAGGTCTTCGTCGAAAAGCTAACTCCACCCGGCATTTTCATACCCTTTCTTTGGGTGGTATATCGCCTTTTAAAGTCTAAGAGGGTAGTAGGGGATCTATAGTAGGTAAGATAATTTGCCCTTTGATTTTGATTGAATATACTATTTTTCCGCCTTTACCACGCATTATTGTATGCGCTTCTAGAGAAGTATGTATGCAGGAAGTAAATTCTAACCGCTTTCTTTTGAATCCAATTTCAAATTAGATTAGAAAGATAGAAAGGCCATGAGGATGGGAAAATCAAAATAAAATCTTTTTAATTAGTTCTCCTTTTTTCGGAATTTTCTTATTATCCTTTCATTTTTTTTACAGAATATTTTTCAAACTAAAAATAAAAAATACAATACAATAGTCAATATTCCTTATAATAGATATACTTAATTATATCATAAGAATCTTAAGATATTTTTCGACTAGATAGAAATAGTAAATTTGAATTGAGACACCTATTCCATGACGGATTTAAACTTACCTTCTATTTTCGTGCCTTTAGTAGGCTTAGTATTTCCGGCAATTGCAATGACTTCTTTATTTCTTTATGTGCAAAAAAATAAGATTGTCTAGTATTTTTTAGTGTAAGTATATATAATATGGTAGGGTATGTGGCTTTTTCTACACACACTTTCTACACACAAATGAAAAACGGTTATGGATGCGGATATAGGCTACGAGCATAAATGCATGAATATGCAGAGCCAGGTATAGCGAGTTTTATTTTATTTATTTTAATTGAATCAACGAATATTTTTTGAATAGAAAGTCAATGTATCTAACCTATTATTTCACAGGAGTACTAGTTGCTGAAGGCGATTTCAGAATCAAAAAAAGTAAAGTCAAAATTATTTAGCTTATTCTCTCAATTTCAATCGACCGCTGCTGGATTTAGTATATCTAATATGAATTGGCGATCAGAACACATATGGGTAGAACTTCTAAAAGGTTCTCGAAAAAGGGGTAATTTTTTCTGGGCCTGTATTCTTTTTCTAGGTTCACTAGGATTCTTATCGGTTGGGATTTCCAGTTATCTTGGTAAGAATATTATATCTATACTTCCATCTCAAGAAATTCTTTTTTTTCCGCAGGGGGTCGTGATGTCTTTCTACGGAATCGCAGGCCTATTCATTAGCTCCTACTTGTGGTGTACTATTTTGTGGAATGTAGGTAGTGGTTATGACCGATTCGATAGAAAAGAGGGAATAGTGTGCATTTTTCGTTGGGGATTCCCTGGAATAAAACGTCGCGTCTTCCTTCGATTCCTTATGCGGGATATCCAATCAATTAGAATTCAGGTTAAAGAGGGTCTTTATCCTCGTCGTATTCTTTATATGGAAATCCGGGGCCAGGGGATCATTCCCTTGACTCGTACTGATGATAAATTTTTTACTCCACGAGAAATTGAACAAAAAGCTGCCGAATTGGCCTATTTCTTGCGCGTACCAATTGAAGTATTTTGAGGTATCTTTTTTGAACTGAGTTGAATGAAGAAAAGAAGAATTGGAAGAAGAAAAGTTTTCTCAACACAGGGAGGAAGTCCCTTCTAAATTGGATTTGTTATTGTAAGGGGATTTTTAAGTATTTATCTAAAGGAAGGAACAAACGAGGATAAGAGAAATTTGCTTTTAATTTTTTTTTATCCAAGTTAGATATATCGCATACTATTCTTCCTTTTTCATCCGAAAGGGCTTTTTTTTTATTCTATTTCACTATTTCATTCCATCTAGATCTAAGAAAGAACCCAATGCACTGAAATTCCACTAATAACTAATATACAAAAAAGAAGAATAGATACAGGGTATCAAACCTATAGAGTTTTTGCTTCAAAGAAATAGAAATATCATGAAATAGAAATATCATCATATAGAGTCAGGGAATGGAATAGAGTCAGCGAATGAAGCATATTCATTAACAACTCCATTTACAGATCAAAAATGAAAAAAAAGAAAGCATTGCCTTCTTTACTATATCTTGTATTTATCGTACTTTTGCCTTGGGGGGTCTCTTCCTCATTTAACAAATGTCTGGAACTTTGGATTAAGAATTGGTGGAATACCAGGCAATCCGAAACTCTCTTAACTGATATTCAAGAGAAAAGGATTCTAGAAAGATTCATAGAATTAGAAGAACTTTCTCTCTTGGACGAGATGATAAAAGGGAAACTAAAGACACATGTACAAAAACCTCCTACAGGAATACACAAGGAAATAATACAATGGGTCAAAATAAATAATGAGGATCATCTCCATACCATTTCTGTTTGGCTATTCTAAGTGGTTCTTTTTTTCTGGGTAAAGAGGAACTTGTCATTTTGAATTCTTGGGTTCAGGAATTCTTCTATAATTTAAATGACTCAATAAAAGCTTTTTTTATTCTTTTAGTTACTGATTTTTTTGTTGGATTTCACTCCACCCGTGGTTGGGAACTAGTAATTCGTTGGGTCTACAACGATTTTGGATGGGCTCCTAACGAGCTTATTTTCACTATTTTTGTTTGTAGTTTTCCAGTAATTCTAGATACATGTTTGAAATTTTGGGTCTTTTTTTGTTTAAATCGTCTATCTCCTTCGCTTGTAGTCATTTATCATTCAATTAGTGAAGCATAAATTCATTTGATCTCCCGATATTAATATTAATCAAATTAGCAAGCATCTTTTTTTAGAAAGAAAGCCCTTTTCCATTTTAGCAAAATTCTTTCTATTTATACCTACTTTAAGGTATTCATCATTGCAGTACAACTGTTGCAGTAGAATGACAACAGATTCGTGTATAGGGAACTAGATTAGCTTAGCTACCTATCTAATTTATTGTAGAAATTCTGGGATCTGCGATTGGACATGGAAAATAGAAATACTTTTTCTTGGGTAAAGGAACAGATAACTCGATCGATTTCTGTATCGATCATGATATACGTAATAACTCGGACATCTATTTCAAATGCATATCCCATTTTTGCGCAGCAGGGTTATGAAAACCCACGAGAAGCAACTGGACGAATTGTATGTGCCAATTGCCATTTAGCTAGCAAGCCCGTCGATATTGAAGTTCCCCAAGCTGTGCTTCCCGATACTGTATTTGAAGCAGTTCTTCGAATTCCTTATGATATGCAATTGAAACAAGTTCTTGCTAATGGAAAAAAGGGAGGGTTGAATGTAGGTGCTGTTCTTATTTTGCCCGAGGGATTCGAATTAGCGCCGCCCGATCGTATTTCCCCTGAGTTAAAAGAAAAGATAGGAAATCTTGCTTTTCAGAGTTATCGTCCCGATAAAAAAAACATTCTTGTGATAGGCCCTGTTCCCGGTAAGAAATATAGTGAAATTGTCTTTCCCATTCTTTCCCCTGATCCTGCTACGAAGAAAGATGCTCATTTCTTAAAATATCCCATATATGTAGGGGGAAACCGAGGAAGAGGACAGATCTATCCTGATGGTAGCAAGAGTAACAATACAGTCTATAATGCTACGTCAACAGGTATAGTAAGAAAAATACTACGTAAAGAAAAGGGGGGGTATGAAATATCCATAGTTGATGCATCAGATGGACGCCAAGTGATTGATATTATACCTCCCGGACCAGAACTTCTTGTTTCAGAGGGGGAATCCATCAAGCTTGATCAACCATTAACAAGCAATCCTAATGTGGGAGGTTTTGGTCAGGGGGACGCAGAAATCGTGCTTCAGGATCCATTACGTGTCCAAGGCCTTTTGTTCTTCTTCGCATCCGTTATTTTGGCACAAGTTTTTTTGGTTCTCAAAAAGAAACAGTTTGAAAAGGTTCAATTGTACGAAATGAATTTCTAGGTCCCGGGATTTCTTACCATCAAGTTGGTAAAAAGCCTCGATTTATTGGCAATTGCTAGAATTATCTATGATCTATTTTGGAAATCCTTTTTTTGTTTAGACTGCTTTTTGTTTATGAGATGTCTGGAATTCCTTATTTATATCCCATGCAAAAGAAGAGAATCCAAGGCAAAGGCGAGAACAATCAAATTAAAATTTCTTCTTTTTCGGAGGGATTGCAGGTCTTCTTAATCGTCTATTCGGCACAAGAAAAAGCCTTTTTCTTGTGCCGATTCTTCTTGTATCAAAATAAGAATCCTTTTTCTTCCTAATTCGTCAAAGATTACTATTTCTTCTTTATTCGGGTCTGTCTCTTGGACCTCTTTTTCTTTTGCTTAGGTTTAGCCGAGGTAGTGGACAAACAGAGGGGAAGAAAATATGGCGGGGGAAAAATTTCTTGTGATTGTGAGCAAATTGCTTGGCTTGTTTAATTAAGTTCAACTTCAAATTTACAGAAATTTTGCAAAAAAAAAGTAAACTCTTCCATTGAAGGTTTTTTTATTTTTAGGCTAGTTGAATAGTTTTGATTAAGGTTTTATTAGTTTATTACTCGAAACTAAATCAAGGATTTTCAGGATACTTCCTTCGTGGAATAAGATATTGGATCCTCGAGTGATCTCTTTTTCTTGTTGCTTCATAAGAGTGAATCGAATAGATTCAATTCGCGTTATAAGAGTAAAATAAAAATTCCGCGGGTCCTTTCCGCTCTAATCAGATAAAGGGGGGTAAGGACCCGCTAAGCTCCTACTTTTTCATGTTTACAATCTGGTCCCTCCGATTACTATAGAGATGAACCCAATCCAGAATATGAACCATAAAAGAAAACACCTACTAAACCAATCACAGCAATACCAGCTACAGTACCTATCAGCCAAAGAGGAATTCTTCCAGTAGTATCGGCCATTTCCCCTACTTTCCTCCACATTTTATCAATTGGTCATGCTAGAGACAAAAACAGTCATGGGTAGTTATAAGGATGGTATCCTTCCAAATGGGATAAGAGAATTCTTATTAGTCTCTTTCTTTCTCTCAATTGAAGAAGTAATTGGAAAATAAAACAGCAAGTACAAAAATGAGTAATAAACCCCAGTATAGACTGGTACGATTCAATTCAACATTTTGTTCATTCGGGTTTGATTGTGTCATAGTTCTATAGTTGGAATTTGTTTTATCGTTGGATGAACTGCATTGCTGATATTGATCCCAAGAAAAAAACAGTAGGTACAGCTAGTCCGTGAATAGCCAGCCATCGCACTGTAAAAATAGGATAGGTTCGATCTATGGTCATTGAGGGCCTCCTAAAAGGATCTACTAAATTCATCGAGTTGTTCTAAAGAATCAAAACGGTCGGTTATTAACGGAATTCCTTGTCGGCTTTCCGTGAAATACTCGTTTGGCCTAGGACTTCCAAACACGTCATAAGCTAAACCCGTACTGACAAATAACCAACCCGCAATGAATAGGGAAGGTATAGTAATGCTATGAATAACCCAGTATCGAATACTGGTAATAATATCAGCAAAAGAACGTTCTCCCGTGCTTCCAGACATGCTGAACTCCCAAAATTTTTGTACATTCAAAAAAGGAATTGATTCCGTAAAAGATGGGATCGACCAGTAAATAGAAAATTACTGATATTTCATCCTTGTGAGATTGTCAATTTTGTACCAAAGGTGTATTTTGAGTATACCGAATTAGTATAGCTATCCTTCCTATGGCACAGCAATCTGGTTTTGCCTGGTTCCGAAACATAATTACTTTTTTATTTTTTTTTTGTCTATAGGTAAGCTATATGTTATTCAAGGCATCAATAGAAAACCCCATTTTTGTAGGTTCTACTTACTTTTCATTGGCTTCGGAATAATAGAGTAATTCGGAATAGCAGCCAAAATCTTGGGAAAATCTAAGTTAATGATCAATAGGTTTGGATAAATAATTTAGGAAGGATATTCTCATACTGACACAATACAAGGACAAGTATATGTGAAATCTATCCTTTCATAATTCGTAATTCATCCTTGTATTGTTTGTTGGATTAGGTCTAACTTTCTTGACCAAACTGCGAGCGCGGAACTTTACGAGATGAAATAGGGAAAGACAGAAGATAGAATAGAACTTAAAAGGATAATTGAAGTGACTCGTCTTCGAATCTACTTTGGTTGGAGTTCGAAAAAGGAATAAAAATAAAGTAAATTCAAGGAAGAGCTTTCTTTTTTTTTTTTTTTTAACAGCCCCTTGGCAGGTCGTGGAATGCTTTTGTTCTCCTCTTATTCCATATGGAATACAATCAGTTAAAATAAGAAGGAATAGGGGAATATTCGATCGTTCACTCCAAAAAGAGGGTCCTATTGAAAAAGAAATTATCCAAAATAGAAAGAAGTTTTTTTTTTCAAATTCAATTGTTTATTTATCTCTTATTCAAAAATTTCCCTGAAAATTGAATTTCTTTTTTTCATTCAATGGGGTTAGATGATCTAGTTCTTAATATTATTACTTTACTCAATTGACAAATTCCACAACAAATCTCTTGATTCGGAATTAGGGACTCATGTATCATCTGATGAATCCACTTTCTTTTACACTTCTGTATCTTACTCTATCTTGTTTTTTAGTATTATCTAAAATAACTGATGAATTATGAATTTTCCATAACTTAGGTAAATGCTTTACCAACATATGTAGTGTAGTAAAAAAAAATAAATGGAATTTAACTCTTTCATGCTTACTTTAACTAGTTATTTTGGTTTTCTACTGGCTGCTTTAACTATAACCCCAGCTCTATTTATTGGCTTGAACAAGATACGCCTTATTTGAATTGACTGAATAATTATAATTCAGAAAAGAAAAATCTTTCTTTGGGATTCCTGGCATTCTACGACTCTTTTCCAGACTAATTAGGAATTCTTTTCTTGGTCATTGAGATTCGTGGATAATTTAGAGTACTATTTAGGGATAGATCGTACCTCTTTTTTTATCCCCTCGAACAAATCGAAATGATTGAAGTTTTTCTATTTGGAATCGTCTTAGGCCTAATTCCTATTACTTTAGCGGGATTATTCGTGACTGCGTATTTGCAATACAGGCGTGGGGATCAGTTGGATCTTTGATTGAGTCATTTTTTTTTTTTGATTGACCTCCTCCAGACCAGAGAGGAGGTCAAATTGAAATTGGAGTTACAATTCAATTTTGTTAAGTTATTTTACTCTGCTTCGACATAAAATAGATGGAATCACGCTCTGTAGGATTTGAACCTACGACATCGGGTTTTGGAGACCCGCGTTCTACCGAACTGAACTAAGAGCGCTTTCATTCATTCAAAAAGAAAATCTTTTTCTATTCCTAATGTATCTCACGTACGTATAGTCTCCACAAATTCAAGTTATACCCACTTTACTTTAATTGATCTCGTCGCTACTGCCTATAAAGAAGAAAGAAGTAATAGGTAGGGATGACAGGATTTGAACCTGTGACATTTTGTACCCAAAACAAACGCGCTACCAAGCTGCGCTACATCCCTTTTCCAAATTAAATTGTTGTACAATGCCATTGTACACAATTCCTGTCTTCTTTTCCACATCATAATTTTCTTCTTCTTTCTTTCTCTATCTATATATAGAACCCTCGTGTCATTTCTTCTTTTTGGTCTCATATAATTAAGGAATTATATACATATAAAATCCAATATAATTTCGCCTATAAAAGAAGGATTACTTTTCCTTGGTAATATATAGGAAGAAGGGGTCATCTTTTTCTTTTTTAGGGATAGGAAAATTTCGTCGATATGGTTCATTTTATATATAGCATAACAATCTTGGGCAAGAGTTTATGATCATATATGTATTCCAACAAGGAAGGAGGATTTTCAATGCGGGATATAAAAACATATCTCTCTGTAGCACCCGTGCTAAGTACTCTATGGTTTGGTGCTTTAGCAGGTTTATTGATAGAAATTAATCGTTTATTCCCAGATGCTTTGTCATTCCCTTTTTTTTAATTCTAGTTATTGCTATGGGAGGGATAGATTTCTTCGTGATATGACAAAATTTGATCCTTTTCAATCTTTTTTTAGTATCGGAAGGAAAAAGAAAGAAAAGATGGATTGGGTTGAACCTCAGAGTCATTAAAAATTTGGTAAACCCCATTTTTGAAAATAGAAATTCAATTTAAAGGGGTACCCAAGCTAAATAAGGCCTCAGAAATCAGAGCATAGAAAAGGCGGGGCTGGCTAATTAAATGAAAGGATTTCGAACCAAAATCTTTGCTAATTCGACAAGGATTGTATTCTTTAATTATTTCTCTATTTTTTATTACTTAATTAAAGAATAAAAAAAAATTATTCTAATGAATTTTATTCTTCTTCTTCGGATTCAAAATAGAAGAATAAAAGAATAAGTAGAAGAATTAAGTTAAGTCAATCCAAAAAGAAAAGGAGGTTCATGGCCAAGGGAAAAGATGTTAGAATCAGAGTTATTTTGGAATGCATCAGTTGTGTTCGAAAAGGTGCCAATGAGGAATCGACGGGGATTTCTAGATATAGTACTCAAAAGAATCGCCACAATACACCCGGACAATTAGAATTCAAAAAATTTTGTCGTTATTGTCGCAAGCATACGACTCATCACGAAATAAAGAAATAGGAACATCGTGTGTTTGATCTTTCCAAACAACAGAAAGAGTAAGAACTTCATATTTAATATATAAAGAAAACATAGTATAGAATACAAAATACAAATCAACTCATCTGATTTCCGGTAGATATTATTTCATATGTATAGAGGGTATTCATATACTATAATATGAATCAAATAAGATATGGATCAAAGAAAAACTACTTCTTCTGGATCCTAAATTAATAAAATAAAGAAGTGAATTTTCAAATTTTCAAATTTTAAATAAGGAATAAATCATGTATACATCTAAACAACCTTTTCTTAAATCTAAGCAACCCTTTAGTAAATCCAAGCAAACTTTTAATAAATCCAAGCAACCCTTTCGTAAATCCAAGCAAACTTTTCGTAAATTCAAGCAACCTTTTCGTAAATCTAAACAACCTTTTCGTAGGCGTCCCCGGATTGGCCCGGGAGATCGAATTGATTATAGAAACATGAGTTTAATTAATAGATTTATTAGTGAACAAGGAAAAATATTATCGAGACGAATAAATAGATTAACCTTGAAACAACAACGATTAATTACTCTTGCTATAAAACAGGCTCGTATTTTATCTTTCTTACCGTTTCGTAACTATGAGAACGAAAAGCAATTTCAAGCCCAGTCAATTTCAATAATTACAGGTTCTAGACCCAGAAAAAATAGACATATTCCTCAATTAACGCAAAAGTACAATTCCAATCGAAACTTAAGAAACAACAACCAAAATTTAAGAAACAACAACCGGAACTTAAGTTCCGATTGTTGATGTTTTATTCGAATTCGAAAGGGCCAGACCTATATATATTATAAAGAAAGTAATCCAGCTCGTTGATTCCTACCACTTAATCTTAATTTATTGTATCTTCCCGGAGTTCCCTCTCCGGGAATTCATCTTTTATTATTCCAGTATATTACTTTATTTATACCTTTAATTGATGATCTTTATTTTATTGGAAATCGTGTAAAGATTATTTGGATTTGATACAGCTACTTGTGCAAGCATTTTACGATTAAGAATCAATTTCTTCTTGTACAGGTTGTGTATTAATTTACTATAACTATCGAATACTTTATATACCCGCGTTGCTGCGTTTATCCGAGTGATCCACAAACGACGAAAATCCCTCTTTTGCCTACCTCTATCTCGATGAGAGGAAACAAAAGCTCTTTTTACCTGTTGGGTAATCATTCGATTAAGTCTTAAATGAGCCCCTCTAAAGTTTGAGGCAAATGAACGCATTTTTGTTCGTCGTCTCCGGGCTATATATCCTCGCGGAACTCTGGTCATTGAATCAAATTAACCTTAATGAATAACTAATGATTTCTCTTCTTTTAGCCACCCTTTTTCTCATTAATAACAAAACTAATTATTCCGATATATAAAATATTAATTCCAATGGCTTTTGCTATAGTAACCTTCCCAACCACGATTTTTTATTCCACTCCGTTCAGTTATTTCTATACGAAATAACAAATTCATTCTAATAATACTAAAAAAAATAGTGGGTTCCATCGTTTCTATGGTTCCCTTTTAAACGGTGAGGCCCTCTCTATACACCGGAGCCCTTTCTTTCATCAAAAGGTATTGCGAACTTGTATAGTCCACATTCTTTGGCTCTACCTATCCATTATAGAGTAAATAGCTCTTTTCACAATAAGAGTTATCCATACAGTGACGGTATTTAATTATGAAAGTTGGCTAAGTAGCTGACCCTGTTAGTCCGTTCTTTTAAGATAAAGGAGCATAAGCCTTTTTCTTTTTATTACTATTTCCTCCGCTTAATGGATAACCATTTGCTACCAATGGGAGAATTGCTTCTTATTTCCAATTTAGATAATTGGATTTGCACCAAAGGAAACCATAAATTCCATATACCATAGAAATCTAGGATAGAGAAGCTATATCCTATTCATTGGTACTAATCATGGATACTTCAATTTTTTTTATATTTGTTTGAAGTCATGATCTGAACGAGTCGCACATACACCCTAGCACATGTTCCTCGACGCTGAGGGCATCCTTTAAGCGCGGCCGTTTTTCGAGCATTTCGTATTGGCTGTCTTGCGTTTCTAATAAGTTGTTTAACCGTCGGCATGTTGTATGTATATAGAAAAAAATGGATTGGTTTAGATCCATCTTAACCTGATGATTGCTCATCATGAAGTCTTTCTATTTTCTATTAAATCGAGGAAAACACGAATTTAGCTGTGAAATAACTTTACAAGAAATCCGGACACTACCAATCCTTAAACATTTCTGGAAACCACACTGGATCAGTATCGCAGTGCTTGTCAATCATTTCATCCCCTACAATATCGACAAGTCCATAAGCTTTGGCTTCGTCTGCTGACATAAAAACATCCCTTTCCATGTCTTCGGATACAACCCAAAAAGGCTTGCCTGTTCTTACTGCATAAACCCTTGTGATCATTTCGCGAACTTTGTGTAACTCTTCTACTTCTAGTAAAAATTCTGGTGTCCTTGCCCGATAATAAGCACTAGCAGGTTGGTGAAGCATAATCCTCGCGTGAGGGAATGCTATACGCTTGGTGGGTTCTCCTCCAAGCAGAATGAAGGACGCCATGGAGGCGGCTATTCCGAGGCATATTGTATATATATCTGGTGTCACCGTTTGCATCGTATCAAAAATAGCCATTCCTGAGATTAGCCACCCGCCTGGGGAGTTTATAAACAAAAAAATATCACTAATTCCATCTTCTATACTCAGATATACCATGAGACCTGTAATATGATTCGTGATCTCGCAACGAATCTCTTGACCTAAAAAAAGTGTCCTTTCTCGATACATAACATTGTATAAGTCAACCCAAGTCGCTTCTTCATCTCCAGGAATCCGGTAAGGTACTTTTGGAACACCAATGGGCATATTAGATTAATATTATTAAATTTAAGTAAGAAAACCACACTTTAATATGGAAACGTAAGAATGGAACAGAAAGAAAGAATCCGCAGTTTATTGTCTTAATTTTTATTCTTATTCTATATGAATATTATAGATTCTATTAATACGTAGATTGAAAGGTTATACATATAAGGAATGTAAGACAGATTGAATAAAGAAAAGGGAATGGGTGATTTGAATGCTAAACAAAGAGGGGTAGCGATCTATTCTTCGTTTTTTCCAAATTGGCCAAGTTACCCATTGCATATTGGCACTTATCGAGTATAGAATAGATCTGCTTCTCTTTCTTCTTATGAACAGAATTGGCTTCTTATTTTTAATGGAATGAAATAAATATTCGCGCTTTCTGACACAGAATCCCCTAGAAGGGTTAGGTACATAGGATATGGATAGTCTTTTTCAATGCGATAAAATAAAGCGACATCGTGTCTATTTTTCTTTGCTAAAGGGGTATTTCCATGGGTTTGCCTTGGTATCGTGTTCATACTGTCGTATTGAATGATCCGGGTCGATTGCTTGCGGTGCATATAATGCACACAGCTCTAGTTTCTGGTTGGGCTGGCTCAATGGCTTTATACGAATTAGCAGTTTTTGATCCCTCTGATCCTGTTCTGGATCCAATGTGGAGACAAGGTATGTTCGTAATTCCCTTCATGACTCGTTTAGGAATAACGGATTCGTGGGGTGGTTGGAGTATTTCAGGAGGAACTGTAACAAATCCGGGTATTTGGAGTTATGAAGGTGTGGCAGGTACGCATATTGTGTTTTCTGGCTTGTGTTTCTTGGCAGCGATCTGGCATTGGGTATATTGGGACCTAGAAATATTCTCTGATGAGCGGACGGGAAAACCCTCTTTGGATTTGCCCAAGATCTTTGGAATTCATTTATTTCTTGCAGGGGTGGCTTGCTTTGGCTTTGGGGCATTTCATGTAACGGGTTTGTATGGTCCTGGGATATGGGTATCCGATCCTTATGGACTAACTGGAAAAGTACAAGCTGTAAATCCAGCGTGGGGTGCAGAAGGTTTTGATCCTTTTGTTCCGGGGGGAATAGCTTCTCATCATATTGCTGCGGGTACATTGGGTATATTAGCGGGCTTATTCCATCTTAGTGTCCGTCCGCCTCAACGTCTATATAAAGGATTACGTATGGGCAATATTGAAACTGTACTTTCCAGTAGTATCGCTGCTGTTTTTTTTGCAGCTTTCGTAGTTGCTGGAACTATGTGGTATGGGTCAGCAACGACCCCAATCGAATTATTTGGGCCTACTCGTTATCAGTGGGATCAGGGATACTTTCAGCAAGAAATATATCGAAGAGTTAGCAATGGTTTAGCCGAAAATCTTAGTTTATCAGAAGCTTGGTCTAAAATTCCCGAAAAATTAGCCTTTTATGATTATATTGGTAATAATCCGGCAAAAGGGGGATTATTCAGAGCAGGCTCAATGGACAATGGGGATGGAATAGCTGTTGGATGGTTAGGACATCCCGTCTTTAGAGATAAAGAAGGACGTGAGCTTTTTGTACGCCGTATGCCTACTTTTTTTGAAACATTTCCGGTTGTTTTGGTAGATGAGGAGGGAATTGTTAGAGCAGACGTTCCTTTTAGAAGAGCAGAATCCAAATATAGTGTTGAACAAGTAGGTGTAACGGTGGAGTTCTATGGTGGCGAACTTAATGGAGTAAGTTATTCTGATCCTGCTACTGTAAAAAAATATGCGAGGCGTTCTCAATTAGGGGAAATTTTTGAATTAGACCGGGCTACTTTGAAATCTGATGGTGTTTTTCGCAGCAGTCCAAGGGGTTGGTTCACTTTTGGTCATGCTACCTTTGCTTTGCTCTTCTTTTTCGGACACATTTGGCATGGCGCTAGAACATTGTTCCGAGATGTTTTTGCTGGTATTGATCCAGATTTGGATGCTCAAGTGGAATTTGGAACATTCCAAAAAGTGGGAGATCCAACTACAAGGAAACAGGCAGTTTGATACACATTGTTATAGTATCTTTCACCTCTCTTTTTTGATTTGACATGGGAAACATCTCCCATCCTTTCTTTGACTCTTTTTCTTTCTTTATATGGGAAATTATCCCAAATGACAAATGAATAGGTGTGGAAGTTATAATTGTAAATAAACCAGGATCGAATCTATGGAAGCATTGGTTTATACGTTCCTTTTAGTTTCGACTTTAGGGATAATTTTTTTCGCTATCTTCTTCCGAGAACCACCTAAGGTTCCACCAACTCCAACTAAAAGAATAAAATAATTTCATTTAAGTAAGAAGTCCCCCTATCTGGGAGACTTCTTACTTAAATTAGTCTCCGTGTTCTTCGAATGGATCTCTTAATTGTTGAGAGGGTTGCCCAAACGCGGTATATAAGGCATACCCAGTAAAGCTTACAAGTAAACCAGATATGGAGATGGCGACTAAAGTTGCTGTTTCCATTTTTATAGAATTTCAAGATTACAATGGATCTACGAAAAGATCGTGTATTTACAACTACAACGGAATAGTATACAAAGTCAACACCAATGATTAAATAGAATTTATGGCTACACAAACCGTTGAAGATAGTTCTAAACCTAGGCCAAAACGAACTGGTGCAGGTAGTTTACTGAAACCCTTGAATTCGGAATATGGGAAAGTCGCCCCGGGTTGGGGGACTACTCCTTTTATGGGGATCGCAATGGCTTTATTCGCTATATTCCTATCTATCATTTTAGAAATTTATAATTCTTCCGTTTTACTGGACGGAATTTTAACCAATTAGGTTTCTACTAACTAAAACTAGGAAGTCAGAGTTTTTCCATCCAAAAAAGCCTTTCTAGTTTAAGATCTACATTTCTAGATATTATGGTAGTTCGACCGCGGAATTTTTTTGTTTCGGTATCTCTGGAATATGAGTGTGTGACTTGTTAGAATTGATCCTATTGATAATACATAGAAAGGGCCTGTTATCTCTATCAAGATGATTCTAATTCGTCAGATATTATTTATTCTAGTATCTGGAACACGAAATAGATAGAGTGGATCAAAAAAAAATGGAACTATGATTCATACTCACTATTAAGACCTCGCAACCAGACTGAAAAATTCAAGTAGTTCTTAAATAAAAATAAAAAAGAAATTTTCTTCCTTCCAATTTTGTTTGCCCAAAAGACAACTTTTTTTCTCTCGATTTTGTCGAGTCATTACACTGATTCAATAAATGATTATCAAGCGGTTCTTATTCGAAGAACCCTTGCCTTTTGTTTAGCTTGAGACTAAATCATCGTGGCTCTAGTATGAATCTAAGGTTTTAATTGAACTGATTCATAGGATCTCAACAAGATAATTTCTATATTACGCATAAAAAAACAAATCCTTTATAGGGAAGAGAAAAGTCAAGAAGCCTCTAATGACCAACATAAGGGAAAGGAAGAAAGAAAGACGCGCCAACTTGAGATTTTTTGGCATTATCATCACAAAGAAGATATTCCGGATTTTTCTTATTTGATATCTTCAAGGCAAATCGACCCAATTCAGTGGCTGATGAAGTTTTGAACCTTTTTTCTAATATTCGTTGAAAATTTTTGTGTTTCTGCTTGAGCCGTACGAGATGAAATTTTCATATACGGCTCTTAGAGGGGGACTCGGGTTAGTTACCTATCTCAATAAAGTATATGATTGGTTTGAGGAACGTCTTGAGATTCAGGCAATTGCAGATGATATAACTAGTAAATATGTTCCTCCCCATGTCAACATATTTTATTGTTTAGGGGGAATTACACTTACTTGTTTTCTAGTACAAGTCGCTACCGGTTTTGCTATGACTTTTTACTACCGACCAACCGTTACAGAGGCTTTTTCCTCGGTTCAATACATAATGACCGAGGCCAACTTTGGTTGGTTAATCCGATCAGTTCATCGATGGTCAGCAAGTATGATGGTTTTAATGATGATCCTGCATGTATTTCGTGTGTATCTCACAGGGGGATTTAAAAAACCCCGCGAATTAACTTGGGTCACAGGTGTGGTTTTGGCTGTTTTGACTGCATCATTTGGTGTAACTGGTTATTCTTTGCCTTGGGATCAAATTGGCTATTGGGCAGTCAAAATTGTGACAGGTGTACCTGACGCCATTCCGGTAATAGGATCGCCTTTAGTGGAGTTATTACGCGGAAGTGCTAGTGTGGGCCAATCCACTTTGACTCGTTTTTATAGTTTACATACCTTTGTACTGCCTCTGCTTACTGCCGTATTTATGTTAATGCACTTTCCAATGATACGTAAGCAAGGTATTTCGGGTCCTTTATAGGGAAGGCATATCATAGAGAATTATAATTATCATATATCATATCGGGTAGGTTTTGGTATTTCATTGCTACAAGCATGGGTTATTGTAAAATAACACATGTCATTTGGATACTTCTCTTCAACTCCAAAGTATTTTTATACAATACAAATAGTTGAAGTTAATTTTACGAAAGAAAAAAGGCGGATTATGGGAGTGTGTGACTTGAATTATTGATTTGGCCATGCAGATAAAGAATTGGATCTGCCACATTAGAATTCACAACCAAAGGTGTCTCCGCATCCAATCAACATGTAAGTCCCCTACCTAGGAAGGATAGGCTGGTTCACTTGAGGAGAATATCTTCTATGATCATACCGCAACCATGTCATCCATGAACAGGCTCCGTAAGATCCCATAGAGTAGAAATGGAATAAGTCATGTGACATGATCCAGTTCTCTATTTATTACACTTACCTTTTTATTATAGTATGGAAATGCATTCATTTTCTTTGCATCGATTGTGATCCGCAATACTATCGGAGTAAAAGAAGGGATCTAAGGAAGAATGTAGGCTAA